>NW_006383010.1:5514360-5515589 GCF_000327345.1 Myotis davidii | reverse complement strand
GTGTGGGTGCGTGTGAGCGGGCGCGTGTGACGTCGGGAGCCGCCCCGCTCGGCTGTCCCTGGTCAGGACCCACACTGCCGACTGGCTGGCCCTGGCGGTCACATTTGCCCTCTGGGGTTTTTGAAAACCTTAAATCAAAGTTATTTTTTTTCTCCCCCGGCAACTCCCGAGGCTACTGCTGCGGCCTCCGGGCTGTGAACAGATACGGACGCGAGTTTCCCCCGACGAGGTACAAAACCCCTGACGGTCCGACGGGGTGAGGTTGGCGCCCGCACGATGTTCCATTTGCTGTAAATCAGTTATTTCCATTTTTTCCCCCAGTGGGACTGTGGATCGTGGATCCCGCTGAGTAGACCGTGCCTGGAGCTGTGTTTACGTTGGTGGCCGGAAGGACTAGGGCAATAACGCGGGTGTTTCAGGACCCAGTGTTAGTGGTTTTTCAAGTCCGAGTTTTTTGGGCGTGGGTTATCCAGATAACGGCAATTCTCCCCTCGCCCCGATCATGCGCAGTCGCAGAGGCAGGTGTAATTAGAATCCCGGACACGAAAAACCGCTCTGGAAATGGGATTTGTTTTCTAGAGTCCGAACTCGTGTCCAGTTTTTAGTGCATTGGACACCGCGGGCTGTAAAATCTCTAGATGCGCTTTCAAACCGTGTTTTCCAGCGCCTCTTTCCATGCTCTGACTTTCGAACCGGCTACGCCGATGTGTCTCCGCGAGGGCAGCCGGGGTCGGTTTGCTCGCCCGGCAGCCGCGGTAGCGGGAGGCGGGCGCGGGGCGGTGGGGGTCCAGCCGGAGGCGCCACTCGTTGCGCCGGGACGGGGTGGGTAAAAGCCTCGGAGAAAGGGGCCTCTATCAGTCACCACCACCTTCCGCCGCGGACCGGTTCATTTTTTTCTGGGGATCTGCTCGGGGGGGCCCCTGTGACCATCTGTCCCCTCCCTCCACCGGACCCGCGCCGGGCGGGGAGGAGAGGAGGAAAGGACGCGACGTGGAGGACCGGGCCCGGCGGGGGCGGGGGAGTTGGGCAGGGAGAGAGCGGGAAGGACCGGCAGCCAGCGTCCTGAGCTCGCATTAAAACGCAACCCCCGTTCCCCACCCCCTCCTCTCCCTTTTTGCATCCCCGCGGCGGTGCCTGCAATAACCGTGTGAACAGAAACCCGAAACGTCCCATCCTGACTGCTGAAACTTAACCCGGGGCAAAGCACACAGTCTGCGGGGACCGGGCGA
>NW_006383010.1:5486359-5514236 GCF_000327345.1 Myotis davidii | reverse complement strand
TTGTTCTTCTGAAAGCGAATGCCTGCAGGTGCAATTCACGTTCGCTACGGTCGCTTCCGAACGTCAGGGTCACAACTTGAGACCGTCGCCGAAAAAAAAAGAAAAAGAAAGAAAAAGAGATGACTTCCCTCCTCCCCCTCCCCAAGCACCACCACCATACTGGGGCATTTAATTGTAATCAGTGCGAAAAATTGCAACTAGGGAAAAGGTTTACTTGCAATAAAGTAGCAACTGGGTATAGTTTCCCCGTATTTTTCTTGGTGGTCTTAACTGCTGTAACCGTGTTATAAAATATATATATATATAGCAGGGACGTTCGAAAAGTACACGTGGATTTAATGTCGCTTAAACTGTTTTATAAGTAGAGAGGATCATATTCTACAAGTGTTTATTCTACCAGTTCTTGGCTGGTACCTGGTAAGCGATATGTAAGTCTGTTAAATAGACGAACGCATAGGACAAAAGACATCGGTGTTTCGAACACCATGAAATGATGAATATGCTCGCTTATCTACAAAATACTTAACCGCGATTAGGCAGCGCGAAATGTATCCATTAGGTCTTTTATTCCCCTCAAGTATTCCAACCGCCTGTCCCCTGGTCAGAATCATTGTCTGGTCTGAAAGTGCCTCCCGGGTCAGAGGGAGGAGAGGGAGGAAACTCTTAAAAGCGCCCAGCACAGGTAAAAACGGTGGTGGATTGTGGGGGGCTGAGAGAGGGAGGTGTAGGTGTGGTGTAAGCGGGCAGAACGAGTAGAGAAGGTGAGAGAACCGAGGGATTTCAAGCCTCCGCGCCTCTGAGCGACATCCTTTCCAGCGAACGTTGGACAAAGGCTTGTTAAAAGCCCGGAGAAAAGATATCCGCGCGGAGAGCAAAACCAGTTCTTTCCTTTTCAGAGATTTGCACAGTGAGATAATTAGACCGAAAGATACGAGGGACTTTTCTAGAAACGAAATGCCATTAAAAGAAAGCCCAGGATTAGGGACCTAAAGGGAACGGAGGAGAGGAGACTCGGGCACCTTTCCGAAATTGGTCATCTCGCGGGTGTTTTGTGTTGAATGTGATTTAACTCAGGGGTGTGAAAGTGAGGTGTCAGGTGCCAAGATCTGGAAACATCTGACTCGCAGTGGCCCTGGTCCTCCTCTTCCCCCTCCCGTTTGATACAATAAAGTTACGGTTTTTGCACCTGTATTCCCAAGTTTGGCGATCTTGACTGAGGCTTCTCTTGTCCCACAAATTTGAGTTCTGTTGCACAAATTAATGATGTGATTACTGCAGTTCTAAAATTCCCCTTGCAGCATTTTGGGAACAAACGTGGAGTCTTTTAACATTCTCCTTGATCTGTTTTTCTCTTTAGTGCACTTTGATTTTTCAAGATCAATGGTCACATTTCATTTGTGGCTTCTCTGAATCCTTTGAGGTGCAGCTTCCAATTACTTAAAAAGTTTCTGGTCACTCCAGTGTTTGGGTTCTCTTAGAAAGTCACCAAAGCATGACACCACTTAAAAAAAGTTTCTCAGTGAAACACGGGCAGCTCTGTTATTTTAAGAAAGTTGTTCGTCTAAGAAGCCTACATGCACATACTTCATATCAAGTCCAATATTTGCCCTGTCTGAAAGATTATGATTGCTACACAGTTTCTGGTGCAAAGGCAAGACAAGACGGCTGCCCTGAGAAGTATTAGTCTATTTTCAATCGCTGGGGCAGATGGCACATACCATGCATCTGCAGGCAGCCTTGTTGGACTGCTTCCCTAGCTCCGAGCTGTGGTGAGCTGGCAGCACATTCAAGTGTGTATGAGAATACTGCACCCTGAGAGTGGAGGCCAAGGGCAAATTCCTTGTAAATTTCAGTACCTTTCTCAGCATCAGGCTGGTATCAGGCAGGCCCACCTAAGGTCACTGTGTGACACATTTTCAAGCCAGCAGAGCAAAACAGAGCTGAAAACAAGGGCAAATTTAGTCTCTCCAACCTTGAAGTCATCTAATGAAAGGGAACTGCTTTACCAGATAACAATTACTCTCGCCTGGTCAGCCACACACAGTGCAGAGTACTTCTTGGCTTGCTCCAATAGGTGCTACTTATTTGTTTCATCAGAAGTTCCAAGGTAGGAAATCTAAGACCCAAAGCCCCCTTTCTGGAAGGTTAGAATGTTTAAATCGATCTCTGTTATTAAAGGGGCAATCTATGTAAGAGCTTTTATTTCATGAGCGGTGTTCTTAGTGCTTAGCACAGGCCCAAGGATGAAGGCTGCTTTTATTGCAGGAACTTGAGAAGAAGATTGCATACTTCAGTAACCAGTTTCCCTATAAGCAGTGGTCAAAACACTCACTATTTTAACGTCCTCCTTGTGAGGGTTAAATTGATGTTTGCAGGCTTTTCTTTTAAGGAATTAAAAAAACAAAACCCATTTTCTTCATGTTGGTTTGATAGACAATTCCTGCCCCCCCCCTCCTTCCCCCTCAGGGATAGAGTTAGATCTATCTACTTCTCTCATGAAAATCATCTTTTAAAATAAACTATAGCCCTAGTCAGTTTGGCTCAGTGGATAGAGTGTCAGCCTGCGGACTCAAGGGTCCCAGGTTCTATTCCTGTCAAGGGCATGTAACTTGATTGCAGGCACAGTCCCCAGTAGGGGGGTGCAGGAGGCAGCTGATCGGTGTTTCTTTCTCATCGATGTTTCTAACTCTCTTTCTATCTCTCCCTCTCCCTTCCTCTCTGAAATCAATAAAAGTATATTTAAAAAATAAATAAGTAAAATGAACTACATCCCCATCTTTTATAAGGGAATGACACATAGTGGATGCACAATAAATGGTTTGGAATGAATTTCTTGTTGAAATTAATTAACTCACTGTCTCTTTCCATATATATATATATGTAAATTTAGATATATTGGAATATTTAAAATTGAAATAAATAACCACGAACTAAAAAAAAATCATGTGAAAATGAAGAGAATATGCTTAAGTATGAGCAGGAAAGCATTTATTATGAATGAACTCTTAGTTCAGCCCTGAGCTTCCTGGGAGCCAAGTGAGAAAGAGAAACACTATTAGTGCGTTTTCTAATTCTTGTAATCAGAAAAGATGAAGCACATTGCTTTTCAAGAAAGAGATACTTTATCCAGTTGCTGAATTCTAAACGAACTGCCTTATTTACAGACCTTAAAAATTTTATTGTATTTAAACATTTATTTCCTTTGTCTAAAATTATTCCCCAAATATGCAAATTAATTATAACATGAATAATAACATTTATATTATGCATAAATGAATACAATAGTTTATCTTCTAATAGTTGAAATCTCAAGATTACTTAATTGACAATAATAGGACAGAGCTACAGAGCTACAAAAATGTGGACTCTCCCTAAAAAAGGTTTTGCTTTGAGTTGAAAAAAGTTTAAATCAGTGATTCCTGGATCTGGTTGGTTGGCAACAGTAGATGAAATATGTGCTATGGAAGATTTTAAGACTAAAAGAATGGAATGGAAACAAACATCTCAATTTTTTTATCACTTTTATTAGAACTTCTTTTTAGATATATGCACACTTATGCCTTTATTTTTAAATTGATAGATGACTTTCTAAAGACCCCTCACAAATCGTAAATAAGAAGTTTCAAATTTTAGACTTTCTCTGGAAAAAATACGGACTATTATTGGACCATCATGCTTTGCAAACCTATTGAAGTACGTACTTTAGGAGAGACAGAAAAATAGCAAATTTCTTTTTTTCTAGACAGGGCTGTTTTGTTTCTAGCAGATAAGAGTTTAACATTCTTGGTACCTATTGGTTGAAAGGCACAGCCCAGAAATTTGTTTTTTCTGGCATTAGTCTTCATAATAATTTCATAATATAATAATGTATCGGGAACATTGGACTAAACGTTTTTAGAGATAAATCGGGTCTTAAGAAATAGTCCATTCAATTTCTGGGAAATAAATACTTTAAAGAAAAGAATAATTCTTTGAGGAATTGAAATATTCACCAAGGCAATGCAATTTCTTTGAAAACAAAATGTAATGGTGCTTAGCAGTTGCAGGGTGGAGAAAGGCTATGTATTGTACTTTGAATACGTAAGAAAGGTACACTGTATGTTTCCATAGCACTTTTGCCTGGGGCATGATTGAATCATGAATCAAAACTCACAGCAAATGGAAAATTAAAAAAACAATACCAATGATGTATATGGGTACATATGTGTATACCTATCTATCTACAAATAGACATATCTATACGTGGATCTATATAAAGAAGCACAAAGTAAAGGTTTTTTGTTTTTTTTTTAAATATGTTTTTATTGATTTTAGAGAAGAAGGGAGAGAGAGAGAAACATCATTTGGCTGCCTCCTGCATGCCCCCTACCAGGGATGGAGCCCACAATGCAGGCATGTGCCCTGACCGGAATCAAATCTGAGACCTTTAGGTTCCTGGGGAGACCTCACCCAATTGAGTCACACTGACCATGGAAAAATAAAAGTGTTTTTAACTGACCTGACTTGATTGTTAGTGTATAAAAGTCTATAGTAATATCTGGCACAGGACAGTAGCTCAAGTAAGAGAGGAAAATGCTGCATTTTGTAATTAAACCATTTGTAAAATGGAATTAACAACATTTATATTTTTGTGTGTGTTTTCTCTGTTGTGAAAATTAAAGTCACTGTATATCAGTTTATTTTATTTTAGATACTAAAATACCTTATCTTTTGTCTATTATCTATATATGCATATAAAAGCCTAAGCGACCGTTTGACCATTTAACTGGTAGCTATGATGCGCACTTACCACCAGAGGGCAGGTGCTCAACACATGGGCATTGAATCATGGAACAGACTGATGCATCTCAGAGGGAAGGGAGGGATGGCAGGAAGAGGTTAACCAATGATCTTATATGCATACTAGAGGCCCAGTCCATGGATTTGTGCACTGGTGGAATCCCTTGGCCTGGCCTGCGGAGATTGGGCCGAAACCGGCAGTCCGACATCCCCAGAGGAGTGCCGGATTGTGAGAGGGCGCAGGCCAGGCCGAGGGACCCCACGGGTGCACAAATCTGTGCACTGGGCCTCTGTATATCTATATTTTTAAATCAGTTTTTTAATGCAATTTTTAAAATGTCACCCCTTAGGAAAACAGACTTTACTATTTTGAGCCTCTTGATGCAATGGGACTATTAAGGGGTTGGAAGAGTGGTTCTGGTGTTCAGATGGAACACCTAAAAAATCATGTTCTTTTTACATGACCCCATGAAATATTGATACATTAACTAACTAGATGCTTGTGTGTCTAAATTCTAATTGAGATAACAAAGATTGGAGCAAAATTTACAACTGAAAAATTCTAGTCATGATTTTGTTTTGAGTGTGAATTGGGGGAAGAATGGCCATACTTTAATTGGAACAAGACACTTTGTTCTCATTCAAAATTGTAGTTTGAGAATTGATATGTTAAGAACATCATAGTGGGAACTGAATAAACAGAATTCTGGGGGAAAATGATCTAAAAATGAAACCAAGGAGATTACAGACAGAGATCGCCGCTGACAGAACTGTTAGTGTGTGTACTTGAAAGCAATCGTGGCCCGATTTTCAAGATTGTGCCTCTTTTAATTTGTCTGTTGTCATTGCCAAGCCACCAAAGTATGGGACACCTATAATGCTCTCTGTTAAGCAGTGTGGGTGGTACCTGGAGACTACACCACAATTCCTGCTCTCAGGAAACGGCTGGGGAAATATTATAGGAGTCCAAACATAAACAACTGTTACACAAGATGGGATGCATTCAAGGCCAAAGTAAAAGAAAAACTGCATGCTATGGGCACAAAGGGAAAGAAGATCCATTTTAAAAGCAATTCCAAAATGTTGCATAGGATTAGAGGTGGCAATCCAGTTGGAAGCTTGGGGTGGCCCAAGGACTTTCTTTTCTATTTCTGTTTCTGTGACAAGCACACCATTTTAATGTAGATGTTCTGTTCATTGTGATGTCTTTGTATTGCTGATAAACATTGGGAGAAGGGGGAGGTATTGAATCCCTCTGGTGCCACCTCGGGATTAAGGGGGAAGTGGCCTTGAGGGAGTATCCCTAGTGGCTACAATCTTAAAATGCTCTCTTGGAGAGAGATGGGCATTGTAAAGCCACAGGGAAGCTAGAGAGTGCGGGTGATTCTTAAGGAAAGATGGGTGATCCTTAGCTGGAGTGAAGGATATGGAGGAAAGAAGGGGGGGGGGGGAGAGTGGTGTGGAAGGGAGAGACTTGTCTTGGGAAAGGGAATTAGGCTGTAGCCAAATCATGGTGGAGCGTGTGCCTAGCTGGGTGTCTTCTTGAAGTCATCTGAGAGTCACTGGATGTTTCTAAGAGAAGTGACATATTCAGAGCTATAATTCATTAGATTGGTACAGTCAAGTTTTTTTCCTTGTTTTGGTTATCATCACTAATTTGAATTGAAAACACTATAGTAGAAGAAAAATCCCAGGACAATTTTATTTTATAAATCCAACTTTTGATATTCTTTGTTTCTCAGTGAAAATCATTTAACCACCAGAAGAGCATTGTCAGGTAGGACTGTTGACTCAGCCCTTAAGAAACTCATAGCTTTTAATTGGGTTCCTTGGGTTTATTTAGTGTGGCCTGATTTAGACAAAAGTACATGTTCACTGCCTGTTTTGTTGCATATTCGCAGAACTATGCCAGGACTTGCACATCAATATTTACAGATTTGTTTTAAAATCTGCCGTGTCATAATTAAAATCACACTGCTGTACTCTCAAGGATTAAAAGAACTTTCTAAAGTGAGATTTTCAGCTTCATTGATTTCAAAGTAACTCGTAGTATACAAACACTGCTAGCTATCTCAGATTTATCCAGATTCAATACTTTCAGTGAAAGATTGAGCCATGAGTCTTTCCTGCTATTTTCTTGCTAAAAGGGAGAAATAGGTTATGGTTACTTTTCTACAGGGTGCCATAAATAAACAGTCAAGGATGTTTCAATTCGGGTGTTATTTAACTCTTTTTAGACTGATAAAGTTATATGCTTCCCTGAAGTAACTTGCATTTAAATATCGAATATGGGATCAGTAAAGAACAGTAACGACTAATAAAGAAATGCAAGACAGCCTTGAAGCAGTGATTTTCTTTCAGTCACTGCATGGCTGGTAAGAATAAAACGAGGTTCCTAGTAGTGAACGAGGTTAACAGGGTTAGGGTTCTTGTTGAGTCAGAGCGGAAGACATGCCCTGCTGAGACTTCTGCCCAGCTTCAATCCATTGATCCATCATCAAGTGAGTTCTTTAGGGAATGCAAAAGCTATGTAACATGTGATTTTTGCCCTTGGGAAATTTACTGTCCAGAAAATACTTTAATGATTGGAACACTTAAATGATTTATCAAATGCTTGCTACGTGTCAGGCATTTAGCTAAAAAAGCACTGTGTGGATTAGTTTATGTAATCCTCACCGGGACTTCTTGAGGTAGGACAAATCTCAGTTTTATTGGTGTGGAGTCAGGCCCAGTGAGGTTAAATCACTGCCCCTGGTTTTTAAGGGGTAGTCAGATTTGACCCAGGAAATGACTTCTGGCACAGTGCTCTGACACATTGCTGGATATTCCCTCCAAGAAAGATGCATGTGACACAGACACAGACAGTGTAAACAGAAGCTATGTACAGTTTGTAAGCCAATGTCATTGGTGTCAATTAAATGCCCACAGGAATCCCAAATTTGATGTGCAGCGAGGAAAGAAACTTTATTTGGTGCAAAACAGCTCAATTGCGATACAGGATGGCTGTGAAAACAGCTCAGCTGTGAGGCAGTCCTGGGCCCAGGCCCCTCTTAGTCTAAACAGCTGGGCTCTTGCTCTCCTCACTGGTCTGCTCTGCTCTAGCCTGAGCTGGTCTAGATGTTTTCTCAGTGGGACTGCAATTTTCAGTCCTTTGTGACAAGGGGAAGTACACTCCCAGAACCAGAATGGAGCTCGCTTATATAGAGAAAAGTCCCCACCCCCAGGCCCTGATTGGTCTGTCCTCATGCAAATAAGAACTCCAAATCCTCGAAGCTTGATTGGTCCAAAAGGCACTTTCCCAATTGATTAAAACGGAGCTGCTCTGATTGGTTGGTGAAGATGTTGATGGAGATACCAATGGGGAAAGCCTTAGTCCTATTGGTTGAAAGGGGATTCCAGGAACTCCTTTAGAAGGGCTCCGCTGGCAGGAACACAGTGCAGGCAGGCAGTTCAATGCAGCGGAAGGTAGTTCAGTGCAGGCTTCTCTATGAGTACAGTTTACCTGAGAGGCCCTTGGTAGAAATGACTGCTAGGTTTTGTTTTTTAAATTTTATCCCACTTAGCCCCTAGGAGCCCTTCTTAGTAGGGATCTTCTTTCTCAGAGTCCACACGTTTAAGAAAAAAAATGTTTCCTAAAGACCATTTGTAAGTGTGCTGCCAAAACTGTGTTATTATATGTGGTAGTTAGTTTTTTTGGTTTACCCTCAAAATGCCTAGTTACTCCACAAGAAGCCCCCAAAAAGTTTGTGGTAAAGAACATAAATTTTCGCTTCAGCCATGGTGTGTGTGAATCCCAGCTCTGTCACTTGGTGCATGGCTTTGAGTACACTCCTTTTTCTGAAACCATGGCCTCATCCATGGGGTTAATGGTACATAATAAAAGGGTAAGTATAAAATAAGTATAAAATAGAATAATGCTGTTAAATGCTGAGTAATATTTTTGACAGATGGAGACATATTATGGCTGATTAATTATGGGTCCTGAGAACAGAGGATCAACTTCCTTGTCATATTTTTATTTCTTTATAAAAATGAAAACTATATTACTCAGCATTTTACAGCATTATTCTATTTTATACTTACCCTTTTATTATGTACCATTAACCCCATGGATGAGGCCATGGTTTCAGAAAAAGGAGTGTACTCAAAGCCATGCACCAAGTGACAGAGCTGGGATTCACACACACCATCTATCTTTTATTGTTCTTATATTGTAGTAGCAATATATGTTCATTGCAGGAAAATTAGTAAAAAATTTACTTAACTATTCCTTACTTTGAGCATTTAAATCTTTATAATTTTTTTCTATTATGAACAATGCTGAAATAAACAACCTTGCAGGCAAAAAAATGTGGGCATGTTTTTATTTATTTTCAGTCTAAAATATTAGAAATGGAATGAGGTGGCTAAATGGTATTCACATTATAAACACTTTTGATGTTTCCTGCCAAATTACCTTCTGTAAGTTGGACTAAATTGTATCTGTGTCAGCAATATGTGAGAATACTCATTTCCCTGTAGAATCAACAATACTAGATCAATAGTTGCCCACCTGATAGGATGGTAGCTGTTTTTTTTTTTTTTGAGGGCCAGTTTCTTGAGTCTGCTTGCCCATATAAGCTACCTTTAGGCATTCTTATTTTGTCACGGTATTTTCTGTTTGCACTGATGAACCCATTAATTTTCTTTCCTTTTGGAATTCCTACCCCAGTGACGGCATTGCTATCTCCAGTGATGGTGGAAGTGTTGGAGATGGTTCATGTGTCTGATTGGCAGTGGGCAGTTGTAATCAGGTACTGCTTTAAAATAGAGACTTCCTATAGATAATCAAATGTTAAACTGGGTATTCTAGTCTAGAGTTTAGGGATGGAAAGAGAAATGAGGCCTGGCGTGGTATAAGACAGCTTCATGGGTATTCCAAGAATAATTTACTTGAAAAAGTTATTTCTTTTCTTTTATTGCAAAGGTAAGGACAGGCTCCTAGAAGAAAGAAACTTCTAGACTAGTGCTGTTTATTTCTTTATTGTTACATGTACAGTGGAAAGATCAATGGCTTTGGAATCATGCAGACCTGGCTTAAGTTTCTGGTTCAGTCACTTAATAGCCTATGTTCTTTCAGTCATATTAATTGTTTCTCAACCTTCCTAATGCCACGACCCTTTAATACAGTTTCTCATGTTGTGGTGACCCCCAATTTCATTGTTACAAATTGAACATAATTAAAGCATAGTGATTAATCACAAAGTAATATGTAATTATATATGTGTTTTCTGATGGTCTTAGGCGACCCCTGTGAAAGGGTCGTTTGACCCCCAAAGGGGTCGCGACCCATAGGTTGAGAACTGCTGCTCTAAGCCTTAGCTTATCAACTGTAAAATATACCTCACTGAGTTGTTTTAAAGAGTAAATAAGATAACTAATATGAAACCTTCTAGTAAGATATAGTCCATTGTATATTCTCAATTAGAAGGTCAATTTCTTTTCCTTTCCTTTCCTAAATAACAGCAAAAGTAGTCTGTATGGGGGAAAGCGACCGTAGCACTGAATGTCGGACCTTCTTGGCTAATGGCTGAATAAAATTAATGTCTTAATTTTTTTAAATGCCTCAATTTTCCTCTGTGTAGCTTTCATTTTATGATTTGCTAAATTATGGTTCTTGCAAAGTGCCTTGAACTTTTTCAGTACAAAGCATACTGTAAGCAGGATGGAATTAACATTATCCTTGGTCTATAAAGTATTGTACCTGCATTCTTAGTGATTGACAGGATACATGTTTATACAGTTGATGTCGCCAGGGACGTATTCTTGCCTGAGTCCTACAGCAGTGTTTTGCCACCTGTAACTATGCTGAATAAAAGTGGTCCCATCTATCATTTCTGTAGCTTTTCCTCATAGAAGCAGTCTTGATAAGTATAAGAAATCCAGGACATCATAGTATCAACAATTCTTTCCTCTTCAAAAGACATCTTTCAGACAAGGCTCTAACGGTCCCTTACAAACATTAATTACATAAATCTTACACACTATTGCTTTGTGGGAGGTGAAGTGTTTAGTAAAAAATGATAATCTAAACAGAGGTTGGCTGTGTGGGGGCAGGATGGAAATATGAAAAGTGGGAAGTGGGTGCGTAGCCTGCATTCATTGCTGATACGAAGTCAGCTGTGTGCTTGGCTGGCCCTGTATACATTTCTGCTAGGTTTTTGTATAAGATACAGGCTATTCTTTGTTAGAAAGAAATTTGTGAGTGGTATGAGCTACTTGAATACTAAAGTTATTAAGTCTTAAGGTTAATTCTGCATACTGCTTACCCAGTGGCGCCCTGAAATTTGGGGTTTAGTTGCTCTGTGTCATATGATGTAGAAACAACCTCAGTCTGAGCTCAGATTGAGTTGTGTGGCTCCATCTGACGCCTCCCGTAGGTAATTATATGGTGAATAAGACATTTGCGAATCCCTGAGCAGAGTATATCTTATTGATAGATAATGACTTAGTGGAGAATGCTTTTAAGTTAATAGCAAGAGTATATAGGATTCATAAGTATATTTAGTGTCCACACTTTTTTTGTCATTGATCCTAACCTGGGGTCCTTGCATCACTAGTGATTCACAACAGTAGTGATGACTAATTTTGAGAGGAAAAAGACATTATTTATGAAATCTTAAATCATATTATTTATTTAAATCTTTGATAAATGCTTGTTAGGCTATCAGAAATAATATATCTATTTACTTATAGTGTAATGATACAGAATAGACTAATAAACATCTCAACTGTTTTCAAAGTTTCAGCTTTGGTCATTTTTTACCATTGGAATTTTTTATAATTTATATCTTTGATTACTCTATAAAATAGGAAAACAAGTTAATATTTTTATAGTTTGTTTGATAGGTAATTTTTTTTTGCAATATAGAATTGATGTAGAAAAACAAAAAAGAGATTGTTGGTGTCCAAACCTAGCACAGCACCTGGTACATGTAAGTCACTCAGTTAATATTTGCTAAGTGAATCAGAACCAGTGCCGTAAACCATTTCCCTTGGTTGAGATCCTTGCTAATCTGATTCCTTGATTTGTTGTTCATAATCCCATTGATTATTTCTGCATTTTAAAAACATAATTTAGAATGGAAGGATTATTTTTTTAGCAAAAATCTTAGAGTTACACTTACTGAGAACACATAACAGCTGCTGTGACAGTTAATAGGACTGACCTGTAGTGAACATTATCTTCCCAGTATCCATGACCCCGTTTCTTTCCTTCCTTGCAGTACTCAGATTTTCCTTTGAAGAGCTACCCTCCTCACTGTGTAGTAGCCATTAGTTGGGGTGGGATTGAACTGACTACTGTTGAAGGGCGGATCCTGAATTGATGTAAATCAACCAAGGAGACATTCCCCTTCTGCTTGCTATAGGCTCACACATGCATGTATGTCAGTTCCAAGCCACTGGGATTGGCGTAGGGGATGTTCAGTCAGTGAGCAGACGGAGAGAGGTGAGTGAGAACACATGAAACCCATCTTCCCAAGAATCTTGCCTTGGAATCATGAAGAAAGCCTGAAGATGACATTATGGAGAAGGACTAAACCAAGAAAACTGTAGAAAAACAGAGCCAGGTCACTGACTGAGCTCTATCTGAAGCCAGTCCTAACTCTGAACTTCACTATTATGAGCCATCAGGACCCTTTTATTTTCAAAACTAGTTTGTATGTGGTTGTCTCCTTTTTGTAATGAAAAAAAACACACATCTTACTTGATATGTAGTCTTATCCTAATGATATTATTACGTTACATGTAAATGATAAAAAGTGCTAGCTTCTCCACAGAGTATTTTGTTTTTGCTTTTAGAGAGAGGTATAACTAATTCCAAAAGCACGAACATTTTCTTCCGGCTAGAAGACAAAGATACATTTATGTATTTTAGATAACAAAGCCACTAGTGATACAGAAGTTTATGATAAACTCACAAATGCTCCCCTTTTAAGAAATTTTCATGAGTATCCAAGGTATTATGGCACAATCAGTTCATCCGTCTTTACAAACACGTTTAGGCATTTTTCATTAGGAAAAATCCTATTATGAAGGAAGTTACAAAAAAACAATCACGTTAACAAAAGTCCCATTTAGGTAACCTTTGCAGAGTTGGTGTTTTTTTCATGTTTTGCTTTATATTCTGCCTTGGTTTCCATCCTTGTTCATTTCAAAATCTCCCTAAGTCAGACTTTCCATGAAGAGTCATCCAAGACTGAGAATACAGTTGGAATTCTACTTCTCATGACCTAGTTGTATCACAAGAGGGATCAAAGAGGTTTTGTTCTGTTTCTATAATCAGCTATTTCTTTCAGAGAGCAGATTCATAAGAGTTTGAATTGTGCTTGGAAATGCATACAAGGCAAGCCGCTACATGGCATTTTAATTACCTCCCTCCACTCCAATGAAAAACAACACCAGGCACAAACAGATGTCTAAGGTTATAGTCAGCTTGACTCTCTTAACACAGCAAATAATTGGACTGTTCCCTTTCTTCCTGGGCTTTTTCGTTTCTCCTACCTTTAGTTTGTTTGCTCCCCTAGCTGTTCCCTTTTATTTCCTAAGCATTCACCTTTTGCTAATGTTAAGAAAAGTTTTACCGGACAAATACTTCTCCTTGCTAAACTCTATGTGACATAAAATTACGAATCACAAAGGGAACAGATGGCTGCCTTGGAACCCACCAATTATAGTAGTACCTTGCTTAATCTAAACTAATTAAACTCCTCAATTAGCTGGGATTGATAAATCAGCAAATATGACTCTTATGGTGACCTCATGATATAGTGAGTTTGCAAGTGAATAAACATTCGGAAGTTTTTTCCTGCTCTTTGTCATGAAGAGATAAAAACAAAAGGCAAGGAAACAGACTCATCTAAGGGATTTATTAAGACTCTGAAAAAATTCAAACTCTAGTATCCAAGGTTTGCTATGCCATCATTATACATCTAAGTTCACATATTTTCCAAGTTATACAGCTGTAATACTGTTTTTTAGTCATAATTGAAGTTTAGATTAGTCACCAGTACTTTGAGGTTTTTCATTCTATTTGATGAGTGTCATTGGATCTTCCAAAATATTCAAAATACCATGCTAACTGTCAAGGAGCTGAAAGAAAAAGTTTTCCAGTTACTATTGCTGCCCGAGAAATCGCTTTTAAAACTATTGTCTTAAAATAACAGTAGTCAGGTTCTGTGAACAGGAATTCAGAATGGGCTCAGATGGGTGGTTACAGCATGGAGTGTTCCCTATGGTTGCACTCAGATGGTGGTTGGAGCTGGGAAAACATGGAGCTCAAGGAGCTAAAGACTAGCATCCAGGTAGCATCCAGGGCCTATCCTTGTGACCTCCTTAAGTGGGCTGGTTTGGGCTTCCTTACAATATGGCGGCCTCAGGGCAGTTGGCAGTCTTATGTGGCAGCTCAGAGTAAGTGTTCCAGCTAACAAGGTGGAAGCTATAGTACCTTTTATGACCTAGCCTGGAAAGTCATGCAGTGTCATTGCTGCTGCATTCTATTGATTACAAGTGAGTCAACAGTCCCTCCAAATTCAAGGGGGGGAGAATTAGATTTCATGTCTTATTGAGGGAGTGGTAAGTTTTTAGAAAAGCACATGGGACTGGAAGTATGGTCATCTTTTGAAAATACATTTGCCATGATCTTTTTCAGAATCTAGTGGATAAAACCAGGTGCCTGTGGCAAACTCACAGTGTAGCTGCAGGATATTGTTGCATTTTTGAGGGAAACAATGTGACATCTGTCACACACCATGTGAATTACTACTATTAAGTTGTTTGGACCTAATTATGTAATAAGTGTAACCGTTAGGCATTTCTTTTGTCCTGGCAATGTCATGAAAAAAATTAGAGAGAGAGAAAGTTTTGGAAACACCAAGAATAAAAACAAGACATAGATATCCAACTATAGTCTTAGCAGGGCCATAACTGACACTTGTAGGGTTCAGACCTGAATACACAGGGAGTTACTAGTCTGGTCCTTTCTTTCCCCACTCCAGCTCCTACCTTTGTGGGGTCACATGCATGTATGTGGACACTCCAACCTTTATATCCAAACACGGTACCCTCTCTCTCCCACTGCAGTAACAGCTTCTTCTTCTCCCCAGGAGGGAGCACACCAGAGGCAAATCAGCCCTCTGGAGGATGGCCCACAGAGAAGCAGACTCAGTATAGATTTAAGCAAGGAATGCTGGAGTCCCAGGTATCTAGAATGTTCCCCAGGGAAGAAGACTGGGGCTCTGGATGAGCATGCCCCCTTGGCCTCAAAGACCCTCAGCCCCTTTGGAAGGGCATGGCTGAAGGGCCTTCAAAAGTACAGGAACATAGAAGGTACTGAGAACCTGCATATATAACTAGTGCTCAATACATACTTGATAAGTAAATTACTCCAGGGCAGACTCTGGAAATTGGGGTGGGGAGTGGGAGGGAGGAGAATCATTAATTCTGATTAGGGATCTTTCGAAGGCTTCTGTGTATGTTACCTTCAAGGATAAGGGATCAAAGAAGTAGGGGAAAGTGGGAGGGGGATTTGGTAAAAATGCAGGGATTAATGAATCTGCTAGAAGCAAGCATCACAAGAAAATCTAAAACTATACTCATTGTCAGGGGTGAATCTGGGTTCAATGGCTTCCTGAAGCTTATTGCAATTTGAGGGGCCCTCTTTTAAAATTAGAATACAAAATAAGGTACAAAAAGATCACACACAGTACACATTTATAAAAGCTCACAAAGCCTCAACTACCACAAAGATCTAGAAGGAGTAATTTTTAAATTAATTGTCTGCTACCTCTTTATAATACTTAAAATTAATACTATTTTGGCTGCATACTCTTTGATTGCTTCTTTCCACAAATAAATTTTATGTTCTGTAGAAAGAATAGAAAGATAATTAGTGTTGATTGAATATTTTTTTAAAAAAATATTGATTGTTTATAAAAGTTTAGCACCATCATTATTAGTGATGGCATGTAAATTTTCACAGCTGTTGTCATATTGGGAAAACCTCTTACTATGGTGCTGAACTGGTATAGACCTGCTCTCTACGTCTAGTAGTTATGGGTTTGTTCCCTTCAAACCTAACAATCCTGATAAATTCTGTTTCACACAATGACTATAAACTGAAAAGCCTGGAGCTTTTATAATTGTATGTGGTACTGCATTCTCTAATATATTCCTGACAGGAGAAAACATCTGTTTTGATTAGATCTTGATGAGAACCAAATCCTCTGTTAAAATTTTACGCACTTGATGATTGAAAGAATTTTCTACAGATTAACTCCTGGCTCCATACATTTCAGCCTCCTCTCTGCATCCCCACATGCTGCCGGAACTGAGCCACAGAGGAGTCAACCTCTGGCCCTGAACTTTTGTGCAGACTAAGAGAACTGAGACAGTAGGCAGTAAGTGGATTTTTGCAATCTATACTACACTGGGATAGCAGCAATAATTTTCACGGAAGTAAATGTGAACCATATAAATGTGGTAGTCCCTCTTACCCACAGTTCTGCCTTCCATGGTTTCAGTTACCCGAAGGGCAGTTGCTGTCTGAAAATATTATATGGAAGATTTCAGCAACAATTTCTTTTTTTTTTGCTGCAAAAAGCTTTATTGTTTCATTTGGTCCAATGCATGGGAGAGGGCTTCAGGGTGGTTAAAGAATGGCTAGTGTTTCAGGGAGAAGCTCAGGTAAAGCCCAGACCCCAGGGGGATGCAGAGGGTCCCCTCAAAGGCCTCTGGGCTCCAAAGGCTGCTTAGTGGTGCTTGAGGGATACTCACCCTGCCCAGCCTGGGGCCGGCAGCCTGCGGAGGTGAGGCAGGTGTCGCCCGTCTTCTTGATGAGTTCCACCTCCTCGCCCCGGAAGTGGTTCTGCAGGAAGTCCCAGAGCTGAGGGTCTGCGCAGGCAGAACCCAGGGCTTGCAGCTCCTCAAGGGCCTGCAGCTCCACAAAGGCCTGGTTCAGGGTCCTCTACAAGGCTTCTCCAAGGTTCCTCTCCTGAGTTTGCCCACTCCCCTTGGGGAGGCTTCAGCTTCTTCTGGAGAGAATGCGGCCACCGCGCTGGTTTTGCGTCTTTAAGATGCTCAGTGCCCTCGGCTTCTTCTCCGCCAACTTGCAGAATCAGTGGCCCACGCCCTCCAGAGCCACATTGTCAAGGTCAAAATAACAGCCCAGAGAGAGAGGTAGGTGTGGGAAGCCTGCAGATGCAGGCTGGCCAGGCGGTTGATGGCAGCCTCCCCCTCGGTGGAATAATTCTGACGAACTTGGGTGCTCATGGTTGTTTGGCAATAAGGAGTTAAGGTAGAAAAAAAAACCCCGGTGTGTTGGCTGGTCTTGGAGGTGGTTCTGGATAAGATGCAGGAGAGTGGGCGGAGGCTGGAAGAAGGGGTCTGTTCCGTCCAAACACTGTTGAAGCAAAAGACAGATCCGGGACCAACGTGGGCACTGCCAACAAACAATTCTTAAGTTGCAAATTATGTGCCATTCTGAGTAGTGTGATGAAATCTCGCAGCATTTGCTCTAGCCCAGCTGAGACAGGAATCATGCCTTTGTTTGGCATCTGCACACTGTACACGCTCCTGCTTCTGCTCACTAGTCACATAGCAGCCACCTTGATTATCCAAACCAACTGTCCTGGTGTCACAGTGCATGTGTTCAAATAGCACTTAATAATGGCCCCAAAGTACAAGAGTAGTGATGCTGGCAATTCAGATATGCCAAAGAGAAGCTGTAAAGTGCTTCGTTTAAGTCAGCGGTTCTCAACCTGTGGGTCGCAACCCCTTTGGGGGTCGAACGACTTTCACAGGGGTCGCCTAAGACCATCAGAAAACACATATATAATTACATATTGTTTTTGTGATTAATCACTATGCTTTAATTATGTTCAATTTGTAACAATGAAATTGGGGGTCATCACAACATGAGGAACTGTATTAAAGGATCGTGGCATTAGGAAGGTTGAGAACCACTGGTTTAAGTGAAAAGCTGAACATTCTCTACTGAATAAGGCTTTTATCATCTCATATCATCATAAGAAGAAAGGTGAGTACAGTACAAGATATTTTAAGAGAATACATTCACATAATTTGTATGATAGCATATTATTATAATTGTTCTATTTTGTTACTAGTTATTTTTGTTCATCATACTATGCCTGGTGTGTAAGTTAAACTTTATCATAGTCATATATGTACAGGAAAAAAAACATAGTTTTATATAGGGCTTGATACTACCCACAGCTTCCAGTACTCACTGGGGGTCTTGGGACATATGCTCTGTGGATAAAGGGGGACTACCGCATGTGACAACGTACTGACACTATATGTATTCCCAACTTAGTCGACCACTCCTTAATCATATCTTCAAAAGGCACATGGCCACCCAATGCTGCTTAGTATGAGGGGCAGCTGGAGTGAAAGAGACAGAGGCCGTAATCAATTACTGTCAAAAAAGTATGACATGTGCCCATGTGCACCCAATGCTGCAGCCCTCCGAGGGCCTTGGAGAAGGCCCGTGCAAATGAGGCCTTGAAGCTTCAATTCATTCACTTGAATCCACCTGTGTTCATTTAAACAATGAGCAAAACCTTAAAAAATAGTTGAACTCTGCCATAGAGCGGTTTTCTCCCAGAATACTCACGAGAAGGGAGAACAACCAAGTTATTCGGAATAGCACTGCTGAATGTTCACTGGAGCAATTTCTTCCAGTTTTAAAAAAAGGTAGTCTTTCAAAAAATTTGCAAAAGTCATACCAGCTCTGTGTAAAAACATTTTCAAGGTGGAATTTTCTATGGCAAAAAATAGAAGTCTCATCTGCAAATCTCACTCCTTCGGGGAGTGACTGCTAACAGTTGAGACGAGTGTGTGGCCTTCCAGAGCTCTTCCATGCACACACCGTGGCAGGATGATATTTTGAAATATGAACTGAGATTTTTTTGGTCCCCACTGTATTTCCTGGTGGTCCTGGCCTTTCACCCATCCCATCAGCTAGCACATTCTGCATTCATTGCCGCAGGGAAAAGATGACCCAGCTGAATGCTTTAAAAAGGGAAGTCAACAGTGTTTGAGTGTCAAATTTTAGAGTTTCTAGCCCTTGTGGGAATAAAGAGATTTGGAAGAATATATAATAAGTCAGAAGATGCCTTAGAGCTTGGAGAACTAGATAAAAAAAGATTTCAATTCTTGGGAGACGAGAGAGGCTCAGAGAGGAAGAAAGGATGTTGGACAGCTTATGCTGGTTCTCTCTGAAATTTAGAAAAAGGCCACATTTTGGTGAATGAATTACAGTCAGGTGCCTTGATGAGGGGATCCTTTCCAGGGACTCCAGTTTAGAGAGCTGACAACACTGTTGGCAAAGACAAAGGCCTCTCCTTCATCAGCATGGGGCCAAAGTCTCAGCTTTTTAGATTTTAGCCCTTCTCATGTCCAAACAAGTATCTTCGTGTAGTGTTCAAATCACACAGCTGAGGCATCCTTCATCGGTGGTTCCCAAGAAAGGTCCTCTGTCCTGTCTCTCCAGTTCAGGTGAACTTGGCAGTGGAGATGGGACTCATAAAGGTTTAGGGCATTGGAAGGTAGAGGGGTTGTGCCTGCTTTCCTGGTAGGCCATCAGGCGGGTGGTGGTGAGGCCCCTGGAACAGAAGGAATGCCAGTAGGGTGTGTCTAGTCCAACTGGATGTTAGTCTCTCAGAATTTCCTATAGCCTAGCAAGAATGGAATGCCTCTTGGGAAGGGCATGGAAGTAGCTGGGAGAGCCAGACTCAGGAAGGGGAGGACACGGAAATGCCTTGCATGAGCCTAAGATGGGTGACAAGAAGGTGAGAGTGGATCCTAGGACACAAGTACCGATAGAGGATTAAACCAAGGATGATCGGTCTCTTCCTCCACATCCTGGCCCTAGACAGGCCTTCCTGGAAAATGCAACATCAGGAATTGGATTTTTTAAAAAAATATATTTTATTTTATTTTATTTTTTACAGAGAGGAAGAGAGAGGAATAGAGAGTTAGAAACATTGCTGAGAGAGAACCATCAATCAGCTGCCTCCTGCACACCCCCCACTGGGGATGTGCTCGCAACCAAGGTACATGCCCTTGACCGGAATCGAACCTGGGACGCTTCAGTCCGCAGGCCAACGCTCTATCCACTGAGCCAAACCGGTGCTGGCAGGAATTGGATTTTTATTACCACATAAAAATAAGCTTAAAACAGAAAATAAATTTATTCTTTTAAAAAAGTTACATTTCTTGCATATCTGAGTTTTTAAATCGAGATTCATACTTCAGCCTTAGCCAGTTTGGCTCAGTGGATAGAGCATTGGCCTGCAGACCAGAGGGTCCCAGGTTCGATTCTGGTCAAGGGCACGTATGTTGGTTGCAGGCTCCTCCTGGCCTGGGCCCTGGTCCTGGTTGGGGCTCATACAGGAGGCAACCAATTGATGTGTTTCTCTCACATCGATGTTTCTCTCTGTCTTTCCCTCTCTCCTCTGACTCTCCCTAAAAATCAATCAAAAAATATCCTCAGGTGAGGATTAACAAAAAAAAAAGAGAGAGAGAGATTCATACTTCATTAACATTGTAATGCTAATAACATTGTATGTATACTTGGCAGTATATCTGGAATAGTCTTATATATGAGCACATATAAATTTACCTCCTTTAAAAAAATCCCTTTATAATATTGCTGGCTCAGTGTCGCACTTGTCTAATCAATCCCTGGAGGTTGAAGTGTTCATATCAGTGTTTCACTGTTATGAACACTCAGCAATAATTATCCTTTTACATAAACCAACCATTGTTAGCACAGCCTCTTTGAATAATCTTTTCCTGTACCTAGATGTCACGTATTGAGAGAATTATATTCCAGTTGGAACCTCTCCCCTCGGTCCTCCTACCCTTCCCCCACTCTCATAGCAATATGAGAAATCATGTGCTAAAATTCATGATCATTTCCATTTTTTTTAGCGCTAATATCTTTTTATCAAATGAAATATTGTTATCTAGCAAGTCTGTATTTTAAATAAATAAAGTGCAAGCACTCTGAATGGCTGGAGGGAAAAGGCTAGGAGTTCGGCTGCTCTGGTCCACCCTCTCCCCTCCTCAGGGCCCTGCCTTTCCCCACCGTACCTCTGTGTCAGTGCCAAGGTATAGGACTGACATTAAGTCCCTCCTCCCTCCTCGTGCTCACTGGTTAGGAATACCACAGACAGAGTTAGGATGTCAGTCTGGCAACAGCAGGTAGCGTAGGTGTCTCTATGGCTTTCTGACTCTTGCTTCTGTGATTTAACATCAACTGGTGTAGAGTTAGTCGTGCCCTCCTTTGTGTTTCTATAATATTTAGACAATAATGTAATTACAGCACTTATCATATTGTTCTTTCTTCTTCTTTTATATTTTTTAAATTTATCTTTATTGTAGAAAGTATTACAGAGGTCCCCCTTTTCCCCATTGACACCCTCTGCCCTGTTCCCATCCCTTACCCCCCAGGACTTCCATATTGTTCTTTCTTGAAAATACTTTCTAAGGAGAAACTTTTCCTTTAGCTTTGAAATCTATAGGATTTTCCATAAAACTTGGAGAGTACTACTAGTTTTTCCAAAAGGCCTTCTGAATAAATGAATGAATGAATCACACACATTTGAACAACCACTCAACTATAGTGCGCACAACCTCGACTTCAAATACATAGATACTTTAAAAAAGTACAAATGTACCTATTTTAGTATTTCCTAGTTAGTCTTCTTTGGACCAACTCACTATTTAGGTGTCTAAGTGCTTCTGCTTTAGAACAGATTTATAGGAAAGGGTTGGAATTGGCCCAAATGTCCCACATCATATTCTTGCAGCCACCTTTGCTGGATGACATAATGAGAGCAGCATATGTACCTATAACAACTGCTGTTGTGTGTGAAGGATGGATTTGGTACATGTTAAGCAAAAAATGGAAATATGTCTGCTTTTTACATCTGAGAGAAGAATCAAAAGGCTGCCTACTCACCCGAAATTTCCATTTTTTTAAAACCAGGATGAGTGGGTGGAAGACCCCATAGAATGGAACACAAAATACAGTAGAGTACATAGCACATTATGCATGCCCAGTAAGTAATGGAGAGATCAACCACATGAAGATAATAATTTTTTTCTTATGTGTCTTTATTTTGACAGATAGACTGACAGAGAAGTTGTAGAATTTCAAAGGATTTCCATATACCCTTCACCTAGATTCTCAAAAAGATAAAAATTGAAAGTTGCAGACATGATGCCACTTACTCCTAAATATTTTGAGTGCATATACTAAAATCAAGGGCATTCTTTAATATAATCAAGTGTAATCATTAAAATCAGAAAATTGACATTGAGACTCTTCGAATACACAGATGGGTTTTTCAAATTGTATAGGTAATTCTCTGTATAGAAAACAAACAAACAGAAACAACAGCAACAAGGAAAAACTTCCAATCTCTCACATGGCTTTCAGTTTAGTCTCCTTTAACTTGAAACATTCTTTCAATCTTACTTCGTGTTTTCTGACACTGGCATTATTGAAATGTACTGCTAGTTATACAATGTCCTCAATTTAAATTTGTCTGATGTTTCCTTCTGATTAGATTTGGGTTACACATTTTTGTCAGAAATTCCACAGGAGGAATGCTGTGTCCTTTGCAGTCCATCATACCAGGAAGCATGGGTGTGGATATATACCATTACTGGTGATGTTTGATCATTTGGTTAAGGTGGTGTCTGCCAGATTTCTCCACTATTTTTTTTCATTGTAATCAATATCTTATGGGAGAAACTTTGAGACTATGTAGATATCCTGTTATTCATCAAATTCATACATACTAATTTATCATTCATTAATGATTCTTGCCTGAATCAATTATTTCAGTGATGGCTGCTAAATGATGACTTTCTAAGTCCATCATTTCTTTTATATTTATTAGTTGGCTTTGTGCTGTAAGGAAGAGCTTTCTCTTCATATGTTTGTATCTATACATGTATGTTGTATGTACATAAGTATATCACTATAGACTCATAAATTCTTACATTTTTCTAAGGGTTATCATAAGTTATTATCATATTATTTTTGATGATCAAATTTCCAAGATTTTCCTAGTGGGAAGGCCTTCAAGCTGGCTTCTTTGTCCTACATCTATATTTCCCCATCATTCTTTGAGAACTTCCTTCTTTTCTGCGACAAAAAGGTATTTCAAACTCAAGTTGTACTGTCCCTGCCACAGATTGTTTTGCTTTGTAAGTGGAGAACGGTGCCATTGCTTCTAGGCCTTTCAGCAGACAGAGCTGGGAAAAGCCACAGGGATCATTTAGACCCTCCTTTCCACAGTTGGAACTCTTCTTTGTCAGTGAGAAATCTGGCTTTCACTAACCAGAGTATATTTACTTATTTGCTTAATCCTAGAACATACAGAAAGTAGTTTCAGAATCGTGAACCTATACATCTATGAGAAAAAAACCCTACTGATTGGACTTCAATAATTAACACTCCTATTTGTCTTTACCCTGAAGGTATATAGTCCAACTATTTCACTTAAAAGTTATTTGAGCCCTGGCCAGGTGTCTCAGTTGGTTGGAGTGTCATCCCATACACCAAATGGTTGTGAGTTTGATTCCTGGTCTGGGTGTGTACGATGTTTTTCTCTCTCCCTCCCTCTCTCTCTAAAACCAATGAATATATCCTCAGGTTCATTTGTTTATTTCTGTTTTTATTTCTAGTCCAGCCTCCCCAGCCACCCTTGTTGTCTTGAGCACATAAAGCATTCACATGGTTCCACAAGTCAGAATTGTATAAAAAGTGGTGTAATTTCCCACTATTCCTTTTATTTATTTATTTATTTTATTTTATTTTATTTTTTTTAATATATTTTATTGATTTCTTACAGAGAGGAAAGGAAAGAGATAGAGAGTCAGAAACATTGATGAGAGAGAAACATCGACCAGCTGCCTCCTGCACATCTCCTACTGGGGATGTGCCCACAACCCTGGTACATGCCCCTGACCGGAATCGAACCTGGGACCTTTCAGTCTGCAGGCCGACGCCCTATCCACTGAGCCAAACCGGTTTCGGCCCCACTATTCCTTTTATTCTCTTCACCATCTCATTAGTTTATATTTTATCCTACCCGTGTTTCATTATGCACAAATGAGTAGATACATGCATATTTTCTAAATTTCTCTTTCTTACACAAAAATAACTTACGATAGAGATGCTTTTCTTTTAAAATTTAGCAATATATTCTCAAAAGCACTTATTGGTTTATTATCTTATTCTTTCTTACAGCTGTATAGTACTCCATTGTATGGATATACCATAGTTTATTCAACTGTTCTCCTATAAATGGGCATTTAGGTTGTTTACAATACCTAAAAATTATAAGCAGTACTATCATAAATAATCTGAATAATATTGTATAGATATATTTTCATATTTTTGGAAGTATATTTTTAGAGTAATTTCCTAGAAGTGGGATTGATGAGTCATAAGGTAGACACATATGTAGTTTTGTTAGCTATTGCAAAACCCTATTCATAAAGGTTTTGTGTAAATCAACCAGTAATGTATGAAAGGGCCTGTTTTAAATATTTGCCATGTGATAAATGAGAAATATTATCTTACTTTAATTGTTACTTTTAATCAACATTTATTTATCTTATTAGAAATGAGGTTGGTTATATTTTACTATTTTTATGGGCCATTTTAATATCCTTTATTTGAAGAATTGGAAGCAATATTTAGTTGTCCCATGGAATAAATGGATTAAGTAAAATAAATATGCTTACCTTTAAATACTTTTTTATAGAGTAACCAACTCTATACTCAGAGGATTATGGGTTTTTTCATCCGTTATCCATTGTCTACCATTGACAGACTCTACCTATTTAAGCTATCTTAAAGAGCGAGGAATCAACTATGGTTAAAAAGATATTCAAAACAGGAATTTCACAACTAGAGACAGTGTTTTTATGTTTGCAATCAAGTTTGGGAAGTCATGGAAGAAAGAATAAAAATAAGAGCTGGTTTTTCCACTTAGTTGGGTGGTTGAATTAACTGACCTTTAAGGTCTCTTCCACCCTGGGTTTTATGATTCCATGAATCATTCCTCTAACTAAGGCCAAGTTAGTGATGAAATGACTGGGGAGGTGTGGGGGTCAGAGGTGAGCTGAAGATGTGGTAAGTGGATGAGAACAACGGGAAAAGGGGAGACATTTTAATTAAGAGTACAGACTTAGGAAAGAAATAATTTTTCCATCCTTTCAAAACTTGGTATCAGAGGGGGAAGCAAAAATCTATATTGGTAAAAAGGAGTACTGGTTGGATAGAGAATGGCAGAGGTTGGTGACAGTGTGGTCATGGTAGAGGATACATTCAGGAACTTGAACAAGAGTTTAAGGATGAATAAGATGACAGCCTCACCAGCCAGTGTTCTAACAGAGAGAACAAAGCTGTTATAGGGGTGCACAAAACTTTACTATGATTTTTTTCCTTTTCCAAATTGTATCTATATATATAAAAGGCTAATATCTTAAGTGTCTGATGGTCCGACCAGTTGCTATGATGCGCACTGACCACGAGGGGGCAGACACTCAATGCAGAAGCTGCTAAGCTGCAGTGACTTAGCAGTGGCGGTTCTCGGGTGATGCACCCCAAAACCAGAGAGGAGGGAGCCCGATTCCTCATGGGGCTGCATGATTTCACCTTCAGCCGTGGGTTATGTTATTTCTGGGGCACAGTTGGGCCCTGAATTTTGTTTACTGCACACTTGTGTTTTTGTTCCACACCCTGTACGACAGCAACTTTGCAGAGTGCCCTCTCACATTCTGGGACCCCTTGGAGGATGTTAGCTGGTTTCGGCCTGATCCCTGCAGGCCAGACTGAGGGACCCCACCCGCAGGCGGGACCTCCACTTACTCCACAGATGCCCTTTGAGCCACAGCACAGCCCCAGGTGCAGACGGCTGGGGAGGGACTGCGGGAGGTTGGCTCCAGGGCATGTCTGGCCATCTCGCCCAGTCCTGCCCAATCCCGCCCTGTTGGCCACCTTCTAATTAATTTCCTTTCAATGTGCACAAATCCATGCACCAGGTCACTAGTATAGATATAAAAAATTACATTAGATAAAACAGTCTAATATAAAACCTGTACAATTTTCTGAATAATTTTTCAAAAAACGATATTAAAATGGGCCATAAAATATTAAAATATAACCAACCTCATTTCTAATAAGATAAATTGTACAGGTTTTATATTAGATTGCACTGTATTTTTAAAAACTTATCTTTCAATGCACTATATTTTGAAAAACTATTTTCAGATTATAAGGCCACACTTAAAACGAGAGACATTCAGGGGAAGATAAGAAGCGCCTATAGATCAGGGTATTTATAAAAAGAGACTGAAAGTATCTTGAAGCAACTGAATGTTATTTAGCTATTTGGTTGTAGAAATATTATCCTTCAATTGACCAAGGAAAGGTTGAGTTTGTGAATCACCGTATATGAAAGTAGTGCTATTTTCATTTCATCTTAAAGACATATTCAAAACAATGATATACAAAGGAAGAGTAAGCCTGGAGAATGACAGTGGTGATCCTGACACCATGAAGACTTAAAATGGTTATATAATGTTTGCATGTTGCAGCGATGATGATGATGATGATGATGATGATGATGATGATAAATAGACACCCTGGAAAACTTGAGCTTTTTTGGTATGATAGAAGATTCTTACCAACACAGGAGGGAAACAAATCTGAGACTGAAAATTCATGTGCAGGCAACACCAACATAGCATAAATAGGAAATCATGGGTACATGCCCCTGACTGGAATCGAACCTGGGACCCTTCAGTCCACAGGCTGACGCTCTATCCACTGAGCCAAACCGGTTTCGGCAGCATATTACACTTTTATTATTATAGATAGCATGGTACCAGACCCTAGACTAAGTGCAGGGAACAAGTAGATAAAGAAGACACAGTTGCTGAAACCGGTTTGGCTCAGTGGATAGAGCGTTGGCCTTCGGACTGAAAGGTCCCAGGTTCGATTCCAGTCAAGGGCATGTACCTGGGTTGCGGGCACATCCCCAGTGGGGGATGTGCAGGAGGCGGCTGATCGATGTTTCTCTCTCATCGATGTTTCTGACTCTCTATCTCTCTCCATTCCTCTAGATTATAAGGCCACACTTAAAACGAGAGACATTCAGGGGAAGATAAGAAGCGCCTATAGATCAGGGTATTTATAAAAAGAGACTGAAAGTATCTTGAAGCAACTGAATGTTATTTAGCTATTTGGTTGTAGAAATATTATCCTTCAATTGACCAAGGAAAGGTTGAGTTTGTGAATCACCGTATATGAAAGTAGTGCTATTTTCATTTCATCTTAAAGACATATTCAAAACAATGATATACAAAGGAAGAGTAAGCCTGGAGAATGACAGTGGTGATCCTGACACCATGAAGACTTAAAATGGTTATATAATGTTTGCATGTTGCAGCGATGATGATGATGATGATGATGATGATGATGATAAATAGACACCCTGGAAAACTTGAGCTTTTTTGCTGGTATGATAGAATCTTACCAACACAGGAGGGAAACAAATCTGAGACTGAAAATTCATGTGCAGGCAACACCAACATAGCATAAATAAGGAAATCATGTTTCCTTTTAAATGACCTCCAGGGTTCCTTGTGCTTCTGTGTTGGTTTTCCTTTGCTCAACATCTGAGTGGTTGAGCTGTAGAAGATAAACTAAGTAGTCCCTATTCCATCCATCCGTGTCCTACATAGCTCTTCCATCCTGAGTTTAGCAGAAAGAACAATAAAAATGTCTTTTATTCACCATTGGGTCTAATTAGCATATTACACTTTTATTTTTTTTTATTTTTTTATTTTTTTAAATATATTTTATTGATTTTTTACAGAGAGGAAGGGAGAGAGACGGAGAGAGATAGAGTTAGAAACATCGATCAGCTGCCTCCTGCACACCCACCACTGGGGATGTGCCCACAACCCAGGTACATGCCCTTGACCGGAATCGAACCTGGGACCTTTC
>NW_006383010.1:5471717-5486267 GCF_000327345.1 Myotis davidii | reverse complement strand
GAAAGGTCCCAGGTTCGATTCCAGTCAAGGGCATGTACCTGGGTTGCGGGCACATCCCCAGTGGGGGATGTGCAGGAGGCGGCTGATCGATGTTTCTCTCTCATCGATGTTTCTGACTCTCTATCTCTCTCCATTCCTCTCTGTAAAAAATCAATAAAAAATATATTAAAAAAAGAAAAAGAAAAAAAAGAAGACACAGTCCTTTGCTCAAGGAGAAATAGTCCCTTTTGATAGGTACTTTGGGTCACTTTTCTTAATAATATTGATTGCTGAACTCCCTAGATTAGGGGCTTTCCTGTTCATGGGCAAACAGTTATGGTGAATTCAAAATAGCACAGGTAGGCCTGGGTGTGCCCTTGGCAAGCCACTTTTGCTGAGCTTTTGTTTACTTATCTGTATGATGGATGTAAAAAAATATCCTTGGAGAGAGTTCTAGAAATTAGGTATTTATAAATTTCCTAACGAAGAGTTCTAATACTTAGTAAGTGCTCAATAAATAGCAACTATGATTACTAACCTTCTATCCTAATGGATTCCTGGCTACCACCATTGACCATCACTATATATCTATGTATATACATCATGGTGGTCTTGAGTCATCTGTTCTGTCCTTGGTTTTGGCCGTGGCATATTTTCTGAAACATGCCTGGATCCTCACATTCTATTCAAAGCTCTTTAGCTCTTTGCTTCTTATGAGTTTATTTCTGTCCATTTTCACCACTCCTGCTGCCTATATTTGTTTATTTCTAGGAAAATTTTTCTTAATGCTTATATTGCATCCTGAAGTTTTATTTCCTTGGCTATAACACATGTCTAGGAAGTGTGTACCCTTTAACTCAGCAGACATTCTCACACATTAAAATATCCCATTCTTTCATAAATTTCTCCAGGATGACTGGAAAAGAGCAGCAAATTCTCGCTGACTCCCATCCCTCATGACTCTCTCTTTATTATTATTATTGAGTATCCTACAGCATATGTTTTCTATTTGGCTTACATATAGCATTCATAGAAATTCATTATGAGGGACAGATAGCCATTTAATTGTAAAGCCAGAAGTAATCTTAGAAACTTTAGCATCTGCCTTATTTAGAAGAGGGAGAAATTGTTTCTACAGAAGTTAATAAAATTGCTCATATTCACACAGCTAGTTAAGCAGACACTAGAACCCTGGTGATTGAAATTGTTTAACTCTATGCTCTTGTCTATTCTTTATTTTATGTGTCAATATTACCATCTTAACATTCATGTTCCTAGGGGTATAAATACATGAATCAATATAGTCACCATGGAATTATTCTTTAAGAGCTTAATAAATATGTGAGGGTAGATGTTTCTCATTTACCTTCCATTTTCCCCATTATTCACCTCAGAACAACAGGAAATGGGATGGTCTTTAGCACAAAGCTGTTTTTGTCTGTGTCTTCCCTGTTCCCATGCTTCTGTCAGGGACCCCCCAGCACTAGTTAGGATGTCTCTGTAATGAGATGCTTCAGGAAGAATTGGGGCCAATTGCTTACCTTCAGGTTCCAACCACCTTGCAATCCCAGATCTTCAATGTTAGTTTCCTGGAACCTTCCTTTGGGATGAGGGCAGGACCTTATATTGCAAGCCTTCGAGGAGATGTGGGTATTTGCAGGTCCAGCCAGTGTTCGCAAAGCTGAGCTGCTCAGGGGAATGCACACTTAATCAGGGATGGAGAAGAGGGAATGATTCCAGTCATCTGCTCCTGAGGCAGTGCTATCAGGGCTTGGATGGACACGCTTTAATCACGTGAATAATCCCTGGTTGTCTGCCCTCTCCATAAAACAACTCAGAACCAGTGGCTTCAGGGGGCTATGGGATTTTCCCTTTGTTCAAACTCTGGGTCAGGGCGCTCTTTTCTGACAGTTTAATATATATTCAGAAAAATTCAGTTTGTCTTGGGCCGTTTCCAAACCACAGACCTCCCTTGGATTCCTGCCCTCTCTACTGTGTCCTCTGTGGGATTTGCAGAGGAGGATGAGGGAAAAAAGATTAATTATTAATTATAATAATAAATTTGCCAAGTTGGGGAGGTTATCTTTAAGTCAAAGGCTATATCCTAAAGACCATGTAAGTGAGAAATTGACAATTATCTCAGGTGTTTCTTTATGAACAATGAATTTTAGGCTTATGCAGCTTCCTTTGAATAACTCAACAAGTTTCAAATTGGGCATCCTTTCTATGTAATGGTTGTTTGGGAAATTTATTTTTTTAAATTTTAGAGTCACAGTTCAGCAAACATATCTTTCCCATTTTTTAAAAAAGCCCAAGTATAGTTTTCCCTTGTTAATTGATGATAACATGATTTATATTATTAAGAGATTACTGGGAATATAAATACTACCTTGTAAGTCTTTAAAGCCATAAGATTTTAACTTACTCTTCTTCATACTTCCTAAACAACAAAGAGGTCATCGCATACTTTCTCCTTGTTATAAACATCCATTCGCAGGAATGGAGTGGTGATTAAGAAATGAATGGTCCTTACTTTCCTTGAGTTTAAAGTCTGGAGAGATATCAGAGATTAAACAGGAAGTTACATACCAGGAAGACATTACCTCCTTAAATACACAACACTGTTGTTTAATAAGATTACAATTGAACATCAGGTAAGAATTGTTAAAAATGGCCAAAGAGATAAATGCACACTGAATATATCAATCTGTGTTGAATACAGTGGTAATTGGTTGGTCACCCTTACCTAAGAAGGTTGGAGAAGAAAAGTGGGAATTTTCACAAAGATAGCTCTTGTTTGTGAGTTTGTAGTTTTGTTTTATTTTTTTATTTTTATTTTTTTTATTCTCAAAAGAAACCTAAAAAATAGCCTTTCAGCTTTGGTTCAGAGCACAGCATTTAATCTGGCTATTCCTGGCCTGAGCAGGGAGGGAATGTCCGTCTACCTTCATTTTTGCTTGCACAGATTCAAAACACTGACTTCTTTTCAGAAACCATGTAGATATTTTATTAAAAATGTAAATTAATAAATAAGAACAATGGTAACTTCAAGAAAAGAGAGAGACTATATCTGAATATCAAGAAGCTTGTATCAGTCAAATCTGCTAGCTTATGGAATACCACGTCCAAGGAAGTATGGGAAGCCCTATTGCTTGATACCTTTTCAAACTGGAGTGACTGATCTGATAGTCACACAAAAGAAATCACAAAAGCAAAGATGAAAAGACTTAGTCAAGATTTTCTACCTCTTAGTATTTATTTATTTATTTTCTACCTCTTAGGTTTTTTGGTTTGTTTTTTAAAAAATATATTTTATTGAGTTTTCACAGAGAGGAAGGGAGAGAGATAGAGAGTTAGAAACATCAATGAGAGAGAAACATCAATCAGCTGCCTCCTGCACATCTCCCACTGGTATTGTGCCCACAACCCAGGTACATGCCCTTGACTGGAATCGAACCTGGGATCTTTCAGTCTGCAGGCCAATGCTCTATCCACTGAGCCAAACCAGTTTCGGCTACCTCTTAGTTTTTAAATGTAGTTTTCATCCTTGACCATTTTCAGTATAGGAAGGATAATTATTTCCCAGTCTAACAGTTTTCTATTGGACATATAGTTTCATAAACACATAGTACAATAATAAAAACAAAAAAATGAAATCATTACACCACAATAAAATTTTAGTAAGATAATGTGCTTTCCCAGCACACATGAAAACTATATTTCACAGAATGAAGGAGAAGATTGGGTAGGTTTTAAGTCTGTTTTAATTCTAGAAGCTCATGGTGGACACAATGAATTAGAGTCCTCTTTGGCTTTAATAACAGATAGAAACACTCAGAAGTGGCACCACAGCATCAACTGTGATATTGTAGCTGGACTCCTCTGCTATCCACCTATCCCCATCCATCCAGCATTTGATATCATTTCTGAAATCCAGCCTAGGTTACAAAAGGCAGATTCACTTACATTGTACAGTTTAGGAATGCATTGTTTTAACTTCTTAAAGGTTTAGATTCATCATTATCTATAAAATGAATGTAGGGAGATATTTGCCTCAGTATAGCGACTATTGAATAAAAAAAAATTCGTTGTTCTTAGAATTATTTGTTGGAAGAAAAGAGATGAATCTGACTAACAACCAGATATTTGGAGTCTGGAATATATATTAGCACAAGACAGTTTTGGCATTGAAACAAGTTAGAAAGGATTCAGTCTGTCAAGTGAATCAGGAGATAGTTTAGAAGTATCCAGACCAGGGTTACAGCAGGGCAGGACAAGTGATCAAGTTCTAGAGATGGAGACAGGGTGGGAGCTCTGAGGCAGGAAACAGCCGGGCACCTGAGCAGGAGTGGTTGAGCAAATCCGGTAGGCAGAGGTCAGCAGGCCCAGCCTCTGGGAGGCCAGTGGATAAGGAGATTGTCAAGGTGAGCCATGAAAAGAATACAGAAATGATTTGTTCGCAGTCTCCTTTTGAACTCCTGCTATGTGGGTGGCCAGGGCTTGCAGGTGTCTGTAGGCAGCAGAGAGGGGCCTCACTAAGATCAGCTTTCAGCTTTCTGTTATCCTCATCCCTTGTCTCAAGCTATTCAGTAATATTGCATCTTTAATGGTTAAGCTCTGGGGCAGGTGGCTATTTGTAAGGCTACTAATTAGATAAAGGGACTGATTTGCACCAGGATGCAGATAATGCATGGAATTGTGCCAAGACCCACCGCTCAGGAGTTTATGACCCTCAGCTACCATGGCGACCATGCCTATTCAGCCGGAAGAGTCTTTTTGTTGTGGGATAGCAGGCAGCACCCAGGGTAGAGCATCAGCTTCTGTAGAGTTTGAAACTGAAAACGGAAGAGAAGAGACAAGTAGGCAAGAGGGCATTAATTTTTCATTTATACCCAATGGATAGATTATTCTGTGGGTTCAGTTCCACATGCTTATTAGAAAAAGCAGGGCCTTTCCTTGAGAGCAACTGTCTGATGAGCCTGAAATTTGGAAGGAAATGCTTTTTTGTGGATCTTTTCTTCTTAGGCATCTTCACACTCCACAGCCCTCACCTCTATGTCTTTGATTTCTTATCTTTATTTTTTCCAAATATTTTGTTGTGTTCACTAAACAGAATATATTGTAAGCTGTAAGCTCATGACTCTAGAAGAAAACCTTGAGATTCATTTTCTGCTTTTAAAACGTCTAATATAATCATTACATTCTAGAGCTGGAAGAAGCCGTAGAGAGAGATGGTCACATGCCCAATTTCATTGGGACTGTCCTGGTGACCTGGTGTAATGATGAATAACTCCCCCATTTACCCTCAAAAGCAATGTGGTTGGGCAATGATTATCCTACTTAGATTATATTATCCAACTCTTCATTTTATAGGCAAAGAAATACAGCACATCCTTGAATAATGTTGTTTTATTATAATGTTATTAAGATGCTATAGAAACTTAAACTCTTCTTTATATCAATTAGCCTATGGTAAAATAGGTGTTATTATACTATGTTGTTTTGCTTAAAGTTGCAAAACCTATTGATGACATTAAATGAGGACTTACTACATTTTAAAAATTTGACCTCCAATATGAGGAGTCAGAACTCTTGGAAATGGAAAGAATCATTAAAAAGGAGGAACCTAGGAGTGAAGATATGAATGATTATTGAATCTAGGCTGGATTGGAAAGAAAATAAAGGCAGAAAGAGGCTAACAGATGGGAGAAGCATGGGAGGGAGGGATCAGGCACAAGATTAGAAAAGGAACAGGCAGATTAAGAGTCACGGAAATAGGAAACTAGAAGGATAGAAAGTTGCGGTCAGAGACGGGGATGTTGAGTTCATGAATTCAGAGGTAGAGCATTAGTAGGGTAGCTGAAGTTATGGAGGCCCTAGCAAAAAACACATGACTCACTAAGGGGTTTTATTTAACCCCAAATATCTAAAATAACATCACTTCAATATGTAATCAAATAAATATTATTAAGATATTTTTATTTTGTTTTTATATAAACAGTCTTCAAAATAGTGTTGTATTTTGCACTTAAAGCAATCTCCATTTATTGTAGCTACATTTCAAGTGCTCAATAGTCATATGTGTCTTGTGGCTACCATATTATACAGTGTAGGTGTAACTTTTCCAATTACAAGTCAAACATAACATATTGGATTAAAAAAGTATGACAACTTATATGTCATCTATAAGGAACCCATCTTAAACATGAATACACAGATAATATAACAATAAAAGGATGTAAAAAGATGTCTATACAAACACTTATCAAAGGAAAGTTGGAATTGCTACATTAATATCAAAGTAAATTACAGAATAAGGAATATACCAAGAATAAAAAGGGACATTTTATAATGATGAAGTAGTAACTGCATTAAGAGGACTTAGCAAGCCTAAATATTAATCCATGTAATTAGAGAACTTCAACATATATATGAAATGAATCTGATAGAAATGAAAGAACTAGACAAGCCCACAATGATAGCTGGAGGTTTTAATAGTACTCCTCAATGATGGAATCAGTAGACAGAAAAATCAGTGAGGAAAAAGGAGATTAAACAATACTATCAGCCAAAGTGACCTAATTCACATTTATAGAACAATTCATTTAACAACAGCAGAATAAATATTCCTTCCACGTACACATGGAATATTCACCAAAGTTGACCATATTTTGGGCCAAATCCCAATAAAATTAAATTGTTTGAAATTATACACAAAAATATTCTCTAATGACACTGGACTTTAAATGGGAAATTAGTAATGAAGAGATATCTGCTTGAAAAGTTATCAAATATTTGAAAGTAAATAAGCAAAATTTAAAAAGATGGGCCAAAGAAAAAGTTACAAAGGAAATTAAAAATTATTTTGAACTGAATAAAAATGAAAACAGCACATCAAAATATTGGGATATAGTGAAATCAATGCTTAGGTGGAAATTTAAAGCATTAATTTCCACTAGAGACACAGGAAGTTCTGAAATCCATGATTTAATTCTCCTCCTTAAGAAACTAGAAAAAGAAGATAAAAATAAATATTAAGTAAACAGAGGAAGCAACTAATAAAGTTTAGAGCGAAATTAATGAAAAAGAAAAAATAGAGAAAAAAACAATGAAAATTAATACATTTTATAATTTCTTTTCTAGATACTTATTGAAGAAAAATTAAAACATGCCTACAGAAAGACTTATATCTGCATGCTCAGAGAAGCTTTATATATAATAGTCAATTGGAATGAACCCCAAAATATCTATCATTTGGTGAATGGATTAACAGATGGTGGTATACCCTCACATTAGAATATTACTCAGCTGTATAAAGGAACAAACTACTGATACATACAACAACATACAACAACATAATGCGTAAAAGCATTATGCAAAGTGAAAAAATCCATACACAAAATTTCACTTTATATGATTACATGATATGACATTCTAGGAAAAGCAAGCTAGTGATACAAAGCAGGCCTGTGGTTTCTGGGATCCAGGGATAGGGTTACAACAAGCATGTCAAACTCGTGGCCCACGGGCCACATGCCTTGTTTGTTTGGCTTGTGTTTGCCTTTAAGTTTGACATGCTTGGGCCAGGATAGGGGTAGTAACAAATTTTAAAGGTGATGGAAGTATTCTACCATGATTATGATGGTGGTTACATGACCATGTATATGCATTTGTCATAACTCATTGAATTGTTCACATAAAGTCAGTGAATTTTATTGTTCTTAAAGGCTGATTAGAAAAAAGGAATAACTTCATGCTGTGCATGATGTTTTATGTTAGCTTTTAAAATTTTATTTTACATGCTTATTTAAAAGAGATCAAATAAGAGTATAAAATGAAAAGTATAATTTCTTCTTCAAATTCCCGATTCTTGGGACATATTACTAAGAACAGTTTCTCATGTAAATTTTCAGAAATTTTCCGTTATTTCTATTGTTAGTTATAAATAAACATTTAAAGTTTTTCTTTTTCTTTTCTTTTCCCTCCCTCTCTCCCTTTCTTTCCTCCCTCTGTCCCTCCCTCCTTCCTTTCCTTCGACATAGGGGACTCTTATTCTATGACTTAAAAAAAAACATGAACCTTAGACACTGAAATAGGTAAACTTATTATTTTTTTCTTACTGGATGCATATTCTTCTATGGAATGAATTAGCCTAATTCAGCAATTTTCAACTGGTGTGCCACAAAAAATTTTAAAACATGCAATACCTGTCCTAGCTGGTTTTGCTCAGTGGCTAGAGCAGCCGTGGGCAAACTATGGCCCACGGGCCGGATCCGGCCCATTTGAAATGAATAAAACTATTGAAAAAAAAAGACCGTACCCTTTTAGGTAATGATGTTTACTTTGAATTTATATTAGTTCACACAAACACTCCATCCATGCTTTTGTTCCGGCCCTCCGATCCACTTTAAGAACCCATTGTGGCCCTCGAGTCAAAAAGTTTGCCCACCCCTGGGCTAGAGTATCGGCCTGAGTACCCAAGGGTCCTGGGTTTGATTCCGGTGAAAGGCACCTGCCTTGGTTGCAGGCTTCTCCCCTGGTCGGGGCATGTGCAGGAGGCAACCAATCAATATTTCTCTCACACTGGTATTTTTCTTTGTCTTCCCTTCTCTCTTCCATTTTCTAAAAACAAACAAACAAACAAAACAATGGAAAAATATCCTCGGGTGAGGATTAAAAACAAACAAAAACCCTGCAATATCTGACTATTTATTCAGGGGCACTGACCTCTTTTCCCTTAGATTGTCAAATTTAAAAATGACAGCAGCCAACACAACAATAGCTGTCTGGTATGAATGAATCAAAATGATATCTATTCGTCTGTCAGACTTGGAAAAAACATAACATTTTTTGGTGTGCAGCAGAATTTTAGTAATTAGTTTGTGTGCCATGAGATGAAAAAGCTACTTATCTGCTTCCCAGAACCCCTAACTTCTGATGACGACCTAGCTGGTTCTATGTGCACAGCTGCCGAGCGAAATCATCTGTTGTTTTTGGGAATCAGTCCTCTTTTTCTTTCAAGATCATATCACAGTATGTTTTTCATACAGTCCTACTACTTTAGATCTTACAAAAGTAGAATATATCCACGTGTCTCTTGGAGTTCATACTTTTAGTATCTTCTTTTAAATGCTTTTGCTCTCTCTCCCCAGTGTTCCTTTCCCCCATGGATATTTAATCATGTATATGACAAGCTATGTGACTCCTGGTAAGGCATATGGTTTCCCTGAATGGGGATGGATGGAAGAATTTATTGACTTTGATCATTGCACTATAACAAATACAATTATGGCATGGGAAATTTCCTACTAGAGTTCAAGAGAAAATGGGGCAACCTCCTTCTTTGGATGATTTGTGTGTCTGAATGAATCAGGAGGTTTTCCCTGGATTCCATCCTTTGTCATATGCAATCATGGAGGCGATGTGCCCATATGCATGACTGGTGAAGCATTCTCTCCATCCCGTTGCCAGTCAAAGAATCACTCCTTTAAAACAGAGGGAATGATTTAGCAGTCAAAGTGTTGGCTTTGAAACATTGAGACTTGGTGGCATCTTTCAAAGTTTCATCCGGATTGATTTAGTCCTTCATTCTGGGCATATCACAACCACATGGAATCCTAAGCCATACAGAAGAGCTGTCTTTAAAAAACCCTCAAATTTGGGGGCCCCATTTTCTCTGAGATTGGGGGACACACAAAGCATCATTTTCTGAATTGTGGCCTTACCACACAAACTGAGAATCTAAAATTCTGGCTTTGGTTATTCCTGGTAAGTTTCAGAATTTTCAATAGAGAATTCAAACTAAATATTCAGTTCAATTTTTAACTTATAATGTTATATGCCTTTTCATGTAACGTGCTTTTATGCTTTTGATCATCCCAGAGTTCTCTCTATGAATAAATAGGTCACTTTGTTTAGGAAATTTACCATTTGAGTATCGTTTTCTGAAACTCTAGCAAAATTAGCCTTCTGTCTAATTTGTGTTCATAAAAATGGGAAAAGAAGACGTTAAGTAAGCTTCAAAGCCAGGACACCCAATGGGAATTCCTGCGTTGTGCACGGGAGTTGGCTGGTCCCTCAGCATCGCCCTGATCTCTTTAAGGGCCTTAACTGTTATTATTGTGACCCGTAGCCTTGGTCGAATAATAAAGAATGCAGGAAGTTTCGTGAGCTCACAAAGCAATGTCACATGTAACACAGGGTCTGAGGAAGGCAAGTAGAGGTGGCAGCAAGGGGTCAAAGCAGAGGTCACTGGAACACAAGGAACCGCTTTTGTGTGGGAGGCACAACCTGCTGTGTGATCGCCAAGATCTCTCCGAAGGAGAATCAACCAAATTTGTTCTCACGCTGAATGGAATGGAGAAGGTCCCCGTGGGTGTGCGGCCCGTCAGGTGGCTGGGTCACGGTGAGACACAGGAGCCCACTTAGCCCAGACCTGAGCTAAAACCCATTAAAAGAATGAAAACACAGCACTGTGGCCCTTTTTTGCAGGCTTCCTTCACATGGCAACCGTTCTGTGTCTCTTGGCAGCACCAAAGCTTAAACCCCTGTTGTCCCAGGAGTCAGGCGTGGCACAACGTTGGAGAGCCGTTGGGACAAGCATCCTCTGCTCCATCTCCCCTGCCCCGAGGACTCCGGGGCAGTTTCTGGTGTGTTTTTCATCTGTGCAGCGCTGCTTGTACTCTTGTTTGGTGAGTCTGTGGCAAAGTCTCCCAGCCTGGGGAACAAAGGCATTCTGATAAGTGTCTCTTCAGCAGCCGATCTCTATTAAATGATACATGCCTTTTCTTCCTTCCTTTCTTTTTTCTTCTTCTAACACTCTGCCGATTGTCAATGGCACCATGTCCTTCTAGTTCAAACACCACTGAGGAATAGGGTGTGGTGAGTTCTCTTTATAAAGCAGCCAGTAGGTCTTAATAAGGGCTCTTTCGTAACATCAATCACCATCCTGCTGAGGGCCTTGGGCAGACCATCTTAACTGGCCAGAACCCAATCCAGTTGTTTGGTCATGGAAGACAGATGCTATTCGATTGGTTTCCCTTCGCGCACGTTGCAGAGTTAAAGATTAAACACACAAGTATTCTGTTTTTAAGATATAATAAACCAAATAATTTCAAGGGGTTTTTTTTTATCTTAAAAATTGGATGGAATTTCAAATATCATGATAAAAATATTCTCTGTGCTAATGCGGGTTCAATGGATGTTTTATTTCCCCCTTATATAACTGACATTGATACAGCAGGAACAGATGGTTAAGCGCTTGTTTAACTGAAAAGGCAAACGTGGACAAATTTTCTAGTTACGCTACGGCTCAGTCTTCTCACCTGTAAAATGGGGATAATAACAGCACCTATCTCTCAGAGACATTATGAAGATTAAATAAAGTCATCCATGCCCAATGGCTTCCATGTGGTAAACAATAAATGTTAGTGATAACGCTTTCCCTAGTACAAGTAGGCAGATACATCATCATCAGCTAGATACATTTGAGTAAAATAACTGTATAAAATTAAAGTTTTAAAAACTACAGAGGGAAAAATTATAGTTTTGTGTCCTTCTTTTGATGGTGTCCCTAGGCTAGATAAAAATAAACACTGTCTTGTTGTCTTCTCCTTCCCTTCCTCCCAGGGTTAATGTATCCAGTGTTTGCTAACTCCTCAGGGAGAACTGGGGAGTGTGTGTGACTGATTTCTCCCCCAACTCCCTTTTTTTGAGTTCATGCTCTGTATGTAGCTCTCATAGCACTTACTGAATTGTATTGAGATGATCCATTCAGTGATCTGAATTACCCACAAGGACAGAGCTCTTTGAGGACAGAGGCTGTGTCTCATATCTTTGTCTCATGAGCATCTTTCCTAGCTCTTGGCACATGGTACCATGGTAGGTCCTGAATGAACGTTTCATGACTAATTGGATGTATTTTTAAGAACTTTCTACCAGTTGACAGCAAGGCTTATTAATTACAGCCAGAAATTTAAAAAAAAACCAAAATAAAGCCTAAAATGTGTTCATGTTGAGAAAATATTATTACAGTGACAAATATATCGTATTTTAATTTTCAAATAATTTAAAAATAGTTTTAAATTTTTGAAACATTTCTAGCATATTAAATAGTTCCCAAACTAAAATAACAGATGCTAAATCTGTCACTACAATTAAACAAATGTAAATACTTTGCTTTAGCTCTTTGTCTTTATAAAAACATAATGTTAGAATCCCCTTCCTCCTTTCTCCCCTCCCCCATTGCTTCTCTCTTCCTTGCTCTCTGGAAATAACTGCTATCATGAAATGTATTTGTATTTTCTCTATTGTAAAAGTATAATACTATTGGAAGTTTATTTTTTTTAAATCAAAGTAGAGATTTTTCAAATATAAAGTCATTTTTAAGTTTTTCGTTTTTGGTGGCATGCTCTTTTCTCTCTGCCTCAAAGAACAGGGGTAAATGTCAGAGTACATCTTCGGCCAGAGGGGCTGACTGCAGAGGAGCATATATTTAAATAACTCTCCCATGACTTTTGTTTGCTTAATAAAAAAGTGTGATTTAGGACTTGAAACCCCTTGCACTAGTTCTTGTCTTAAAAGCACGAATGACATACCTAAGTACTAGGCACTTCATTTTTCAGTCTGCATCAGTTCTGGAAATAGTCACTAACCTCCTTGTCAAGGGTGCCTAGTGCCTAGATATTTCTGCCTGAAGGAAAAAAAAATTCATTTTGTTCATTTTCCTAGCACTATACCTCCCCCTTTCCTCTTTCCTTTTACCCTCACTTTGCATGTAACTCAGCAGAGTGTACCCCAGAATATAGTTCATTTTATATAACTTGTTAATTCCCAGATTCAGGGAAGTTTTAAAATTGAGATTTAAATCACCTATCATGAAATTCACCCTCTTAAGGTGTACAATTCAGTGGTTTGTAGTATATTCAGAAGGTTGCACAACCATTATCACTGTCTAATTATATGACATTTTCATTATCCTGAAAAGAAATCCCATAATCATTTGTAGTTATTTCCTATATCTCTTCCAGCCCAAACAACGACTAATCTACTTTCTGTCACCAAGGATTTACCTGTTCTGGACATTTCATATAAATGGAGTTACATGATCTGTGGCCTTTTGTGACTGGCTTCTTTAAAGGTTCATCAATGTTGTAGAATTTATCAGTACTTCATTCCTTTTTATGACTGTATAGATATATCGTATTTGGTTTAACCTTTCATTAGTTGTTGGACATTTGTGTTGTTTACACTTTTTGGCTATGATAAATAATGCTGTTATAAACATTCATGTATAAGTTTTTGTGTGAACATATGTTTTCAGTTCTCTTGTGTATATATGCCTAGGTCATATGATAACTCTGTTTAACTTTTTGAGGGACTGCCAAATTGTTTTCTAAAGTAGCTGCACCATTATTCATTCCCACCAGTAGTGTATGAATGTCCAATTTTTCCACATTATCAACATGTGTTATTATATGTCTTTTTTACTATAACAATCCAGTGCAAGCATGTCAAACTCATGGCTAATGGGCCGCATGCCCCGTTTATTTGGCCCATGTTAGCCTTTGAGTTTGACATGCTTAATCTAGTGGTTATAAAGTGGTTATAAAGTGGTTATAAAGTGGTTATAAAGTGGTTTTAAAGTGGTATCTCATTCTGGTTTTGATTTGCATTTCCCTAATAACTAAAGATATTGGGCATCTTTTCATGTGCCTATTAGTCATATCTATAAATTCTTTGGAGAAATGTCTATTCAAATCCTTTGCTCATTTATTAATTGGGTTAATTGTCTTTTATTGCTGAGTTATAATAATTTTTTATATATTTTGGAAGCTAGAGCCTTTCGAGATATATGATTTGTAAATATTTTCTCCCATATTGTGATTTATCTTTTTACTTTTTGATAGAGTTCTTTGATGTAAAAATATTTTAATTTTTATGAAGTCCAATTTGTCTATTTTTTTCCTTTGGTTGTTTGTGCTTTTGGTGTCATATCTAGGAAATTATTACTTAATGCAAATTCATGAAGATTTAGTCCCATATTTTCTTCTAAGAATTTGATAGTTTTAGCTCTTACAATTAGGTCTTTGATCCATTTTTCAAAAGGGTTTATATAAAAGCTTTTTTGTTGTTGTTAATCCTTACTCGAGGGTATTTTTTCCATTTTTTTTTTTTTTTTTTTTTTTTTTTTTTTAGAGAGTGGAAGGGAGGAGAAGCACAGGAAAGCAGTGACATTCTACATGAGCCAAAATAGCCAGTCTTTCTCTGCAAATACAGTAGGAGCAATTTAATTCCATGAAGAATAAACTAATTCAACAAACTTTCATTAATTATGTGTCAACTTCCAGCATATGCTGGAAATAAAATACAAGGTGTCCCAAAATGTATACACACACTTTGAATAATTATAAAGGCAGCATTCATTCCACCTCCTGCCCCTGATCTGATTCCTGTCTCTGCCCCTTACCTGTTCCCTGGACATTGGGGTCTCACAATAAGTGCTTTCTTTGTGTCAGCTCTCAAGTTGATCTGTTTTTATCTGAAATAGCATTTTTGCTTTGAGAAAGGGGG
>NW_006383010.1:5466472-5471069 GCF_000327345.1 Myotis davidii | reverse complement strand
TAGACAGAAACAAACATCCTTGTGAGAGAGACACATCGATTAGTTGCCTTCCACACGAGTCCTGACCTGGGCTGGGATCAAGTCTGCAACCCAGGTGCCCCTGACCAGAATCAAACCCAGGACCCTTCAGTCTGTGGACCTATGCTAGCCACTGAGCAAGCTGGCTAGGGCTCAAAGCTTTATTTTTATATTTACATAACTTCAAGCTTACTTAAGGGTTGCAGACAAGGTACAAGGAATTCCCATGTAATCGTTAACCAAATTCACTGATTTTTTAACATTTTGTCCCATTTGTTTATTATTCTCTCTCTCTCTCTCTCTTCTACACACACACACACACACACACACACACACACACATTATTGATTATTTTCTGACCATTTCTTAGTAACTCGGAGGCCTCATGCCCTTTTACCTCTAAATCCTTTCATATGTGTTGGTTTTTGATCCACTTTGAGTTAATTTTTATGTGTGGTGTGAGATAGGGTCTAACTTCATTTTTTTGAATGTGGATATCCAGTTTTCCCAGCACCATTTGTTGAAAAGCCTATTGTTTCTCCCATTGAACAATCTGGCACCCTTGTCAAAATCAATTCATCATAAATGTATAGATTTATCTCTGGACTCTCCATTCTATTCCATTGATCTGTATTTCTACCCTATGCCAGTTTCACATTGTCTTCATTACTCTAACTTTATGGCAAGTACTGTAACTTTGAAATTGGGAAATGGAAGTTCTCCAACTTATACTTTTTCAAGATTGTTTTGACTATTATGAGCCTCTTGAATTTTCATATGAATTCTGTGATTAGCCTGTTAGTTTCTGCAAAAAGGGCTACTGGGATTTAAAGATTGTGTTGAATCTGTAGATTAATTTGAGGAGTATTGTTATCTTAATAATATTAAATCTTCCAATTCATGAACATGTGATTTATTTCCATTTACATAGCTATTCTATAATTTTTCAATAATGTTTGCATTTTTCAATGTGTAGGTCTTGTACTTCTTTTGTTAAACTTATTCCTGAGTATTTTACTCTTTCTAATGCCTTTGTAAATGAGATGATTTTCTTAATTTAATTTTTTGATTGTTTATTATATAGGGGGAGCGCTGCTCAGCCAGAAGCCAGACTCATGGCTGGTGAGTGCAGAGGCGGAAGCGGCGGGAGCCTCTCCCGCCTCCGTGACAGCACTAAGGATGTCTGACTGCCACGGAGAGCAGGCCTAAGCCATCAGTCAGACATCCCCCGAGGGCTCCCAGACTGTGAGAGGGTGCAGGGCCAAGGGATTTCCCCGCCCCCCAAGTGCATGAATTTCATGCACCGGGCCTCTAGTTATTTTTATATTGATCTTGTATCCTGCAATCTTGTTGAACTCTGATGTAGCAATACATTTTGAAGTAGCATTAACTTTGTTTTTTTTTCCCAGTGTGACTGTGAATCCTTTTCTTAAAATTCACTTTATTTGTTTCCAATAGTCCCTGATTTCAATTAAAATTTGTAATTATTTAGATCTCAAATACTTTTTCCTACCCTTCTCCCTGTTTATTTTTATAGTCACTTAAATATAGTTATTGGTCTGGTATAGCTGACAGTGTGTCTTTTTCTATTCTGTAATTTATATGTCCTCTTTCTTTAGAGGTGTAGATTTAAACTACAATAAGTCACACATTTCATGCATGTTCCCATTGTATTTATTTTCTCCAATTATATTTTTTATACTCTGCTTATTTTTATCCTTAAGCACGTAAGCCAGATTTGGGCTTTTCAAAGTTCACCAATGTCTTCCTATTCCCTTGCTTTTATGAACTCACAATTTTTGCCCCAGTAACTTATTTGACATTCTATCGTTATACTTCCAGGGTTCATTTGTAAGAGCCTCAGTGGACAAAAAAGCCCAGGAAACTTAGGACTTGTTGGGGAATTTGGCTGAGATTAAAGATAGATTAATAAAGGATTACCCTTCATTTGTTCAACAAATATTGAAAGGATTCCTACTATGTTGCCAGGGATCATTCAACAATGAACAAAACTGACAAAGTTTCTGGTATATAAAGTTTACGTTCTAGTTAAAGGGGAAAGGTAATAAGGAAGTAAACAAATAAATTCGTCTGCCTTTTAAGTTCTAAGAAGAAAAATAAAGCGGGTCAAGGGGAGACTATTTAAACAGAATATATGATTAGGGAAGGCTTGTCTGATAAGAAGTCATTGATCTGAAACCTGAATAAAGTGAAAAGTGAGCTCGATGGATACCTTGAGGTGAAAAAGCAAGCCTGTGAGGTAGGAGTGTGCTAGGTGGAGTCAAGGAGCGACAGGGAGACCGGTATGGCTAGAGATGGAAGAGGTGAACCAGCGGGTGAAAGCAGAGGTAAGAGCCCAGGTTATTTAAGGCCTTGCAGCCCATGGCAAGAACTCCCAGTTTTCTTATGAGTTTGGTGGGAACCTTGGAGGTTTTGAACAGAGCAGTGACAAGATCCAACTTAAGCTTTAAAAGGATCAGTCTGGCTTTTGTGTGGAAAACACAATATAGGGAGACAGGAGTACAAGCCTAGGGACAAGTCAGGCAACTATTTAATATTCCAGGCAAGGGGTTGTGCTGTTTAGGACCGTGGTGGTAGCAGAGTTCTGGAGGAGGACAAGGAAATACTGAGTATTGTTAGTTTGGATTGCTGAGAGAGAAATGGAGGTGTACAACAACTAAGTCACTTTTCTTCTTTTATTTTTCATTATGTATAGAATTTATAGGAACAATTTAAAGATTTATGCTAAGATGAACATTTGACTATTCATCACCCAGGTTAAGAAATAAAAATAGTGCCAGTACCTTAACTACCTTTGTGATCCCCGCACCAATACATTTTTTTTCTGCCTCCCAAAGGTAACCATTAATCCTGCATAGTTTTGAACACTCTCTTATTTTTCTTTATATGTATACCGGTGGTATATGTATCCCAACACAATACATTGCCTCGTTTTGGAAAACTCGGTATAAGCACAAACCTAGCTAGAGAAAGGTAATACTGCCACAGTGTGATAGAGGCTTCTAGGAGGAGATAATGAGCAGAAGTGTATGGTCACAATTTAGCTTCAGCTTCCCCGAAAGTTTACAAGACCCTTCACCTGGAGAAATCTTGGGGCAAAATCTTGAGTGAATCTTGGGAAACTTTGGGCTGACAAAGTGGAGTTGGGCCAGCAAGCGAACTGTGATGTGGACTGTGTCTAGATGTCTAGCAGAAAAACGATATGGGAATGAGTTGCTCTTTAATTTTTGCTCTAAGCTGAATGCTGTTGCTATAACCTTCTAGGCTTACCTTCCCCTCTCAGGAGTAGGTCCAAGCAGAACCCTTCTGTGGGGTGAACTGAACATTCTCGGCTGATTTAGGCTTCAGGGCATGGAGTGGAGAGCAGTCATTTACTCAGCAGGTAGTCGAGACAGGCCAAATACACATAAAAGCCTGGGTTGGCTCACCTAGGCATTCTCAACTCATAGTAAAAAAGAGATGATTGCAAAGTCCTCATCATGGGCCTGTACATGAGTCACATTGTCCAAATCTAATTGCTTTCTCCTTCCAGGATAGCTATTCTCTTGATATCTCCCTTTACCATCCTTCTCGAGAGTTCCTCGGTTCTATCCTGTTCCCTGCATCCTGTGCTTTTTTTTTTCCTTTCAATTTTCATATTAGGCTCTTTTTTTTTTATTGCTTAAAGTATTACAAAGGGTATTACATATGTGTCCATTTTTTCCCCCCGACCCTAGACAGTCCATCCTGTGCTTTTTGAGTTTGAGTTTAACCCTACCATTGTCATTATTCTCTTATATAGTCAATAATCATTTAGGTTAACCAACATATCATTTTTATGCTCTTTTTTTTATCCTTTCCTGTATCTTTTCATCTGGAATCAATTCCTTTTGCCTTCAGAATTCCTTTGAAGCATGTCTGTGAGTGGTAAACGCTTTCTTCTTCTTGTTTTAAAAATGTCCTTATCTTACCTGTATTCTGCATCGAGAATCAGCAGCAATATTTTATTTCTAAAGTTTCCTGTGAACCTTTATTAACCTCCACCTGACTTTCCCTCTTCCAGTGTTATTTGTTTGGACCTATTTGGCCCCGCATGACTGGTTCTTTTGTGCCACATTTAGCCATCTGGCTCCACTGAAATGGGAACTGCAGCATCTTTTCATCATTCCCATCCTTACTCTCCCTTCTTCACGGGTTTGCCCTGTCCCATATGGAGGGTTTGCCGCCTGCTCTTCTAGAATTTCTTGTCCTTCTCTTCCTCTTGCCTTTGACCTCATTTCACATTTTCCTTTTTGGTAGCCTTGCTTTGCCCCTTTAGGTCAGCCTTGGCAGTTTCTTGGCTAGGCTCTTGATTCCCTCCTTGATTATTACCCAAGTTCTCTTTTAGTTATGATGCATTCTAGCCACTCTGGATAAATCTCTCTCCAAGTTAGACTTGGATCCTGGAAGCTCTGACTTCAGTACAATTTTTATGAGTATAACTTTGGGGGGTTGATTCAGAAAATTTAGATGCTGGTGATGATGTATTTAATAGAAAAAGGGACAGAAAGAATCTTGAGGTGGATTTATCAAGGTAGAA
>NW_006383010.1:5450703-5466455 GCF_000327345.1 Myotis davidii | reverse complement strand
AGCCTACAACCTGGGCATATGCCCTGACTGGGAATCGAACCGGTGACCTCTTGGTTCCTAGGTCAACGCTCTACCGCTGAGCTACACCTGGCTAGGCTCAAGGTAGAATTTGAAACACTACTTAGAACCAACCAAATGAAACTTCCAATGAATACATACAAAAATTTATTTTAATAGATAAAAATTTTATCTGAAATATTTAGGCTATTTTCCTGTATTAGGGGTTTAGGGCAATGTTTTATGATTTTTGTTTCACAAAAAAGAAATAAAAGAATTATTCTTAGAATAATTAGATATGATTATGCCTTGCAAATTCATTGAATATTGGAACTAGAAGGTGAGTTGGGAAAGGGAAAGAAGTATCATCAAATAATTTTCAAATTATTACAAATGAAATAACATTTAGTTTAAAACATACTTTTCAGAATACTGTACAATAATCTATCTTATACTAGATTTATTTGACTGATTGAATACTTTTAAATGAAAATCAACTATTTTTTCAGAAAAGCATGCTATCATAAAAGTAACATTTATAACAGGTTATAAAAAAAAAGTTACAACTCAATTTGTGGCTCTGATGTCTGTATGTTTGAAGGAATTGTTTTATTGGCCTGAATCTCACTTTCCCCAACTATTAAATGGGGAGACTAATTGTTGCAAAGAATTATGAGAACTTTAAAATGAAAGATAACTATTGAAGAGCAAAGAACTACCAGAAATTTCACTACATTCATGTTCATCTGCTTTCGACATGCTTGCTCTTTTTCCAGTCTCATAGAGGAAGTGCCATTGGCATATTTCATTCTGTTGTGATGAATTATAAGAAGGGATGTGGAAGCCAGCTCTGAATTTCCTTTTCTTTTGGTGTGTGTAAACCAGCCTTTAATGTTATTCCCCTGCTGTTTTTGTGGTTTCCTTTCCTCTACGTCAGCTGCATTCGTGTGAAGGGCTTTCTCCAAGATTAAACACTTGCCTCATTGGCAGCATTTCTGAACTTTATCTGCCAAACTCCTCACATGCAGACGACAGAAGGCCAGTTTTCCCCTCCAACCATAAACCTGATGATGTCCTGGTGTCTCATCACTATCAGGACCTTGACAGAGAAATCAGGCAACTGTTGTAATGCGGTAATGAGTATGGAGAAAAAATTGTGACGTAGGGAGGGAGATGAAAGAGTACTGAAGGGGGAAGTCCTTTCTATTAGTACTAAAGAGAAATCCTTTTTATCCAGGAGTTTGATTCAACAGGAAAATAGTGTCAGTGATGATGAGAGATGCGAAAGTTAAGCAAACTGAGAATGGTGGGTGTGTCGGGGTGTTCCTCTGGACCAGAAAGCTGCTCTACTTGTGGAAACTGGAGAGGGTCTGTGAATTTGTGAGGTTAGTGCTGCAGCTGGGAGGCTAAGTCTGTGGGCTCCGTGGTATGTGCAGAATGCGTTTGATCAGTTTCCCCACTTGGGCTCGAAGAAGGGGACATAAAAAGAATATGATCAAAATAAGCTGAAAGTATGAGTTGAGTTCTGGTGAATAAATCTTAGCTTGGATTCAAATTCTAGAGAATTTCCCTGTTGAAATGTTTTGCTAAAGAAAAATATTTCTTTTTTGCTTGAAATTTTCAATATATGAAAAGCACACAGAATATTTTAGTGCCTCTGTAAACATTTGCAAGTCTCCTGTTATTCTCCTCACCACATCTCTAGGAATCTGACACCAGCTCTGCCATTTGGGAAATATCATATGGAAATAAGCATGATGACAGTCTTAATGACCTTATTGTATCCTTGACAACTTAGAGATGTTAGTCAAAAATGGCTTTGAGAAAGCAAGGATTGGAAACCTCACTTTTTCTTTTGAAAAAAAATTGGTAGGAACCTATTTATAAAGTTTATTGCTTTTATCGGCCCCTTCCCTCATGGGTTCAAGGACTTCACAGGCATTCTCCCTCAGAACATACACAGCCCAATGCCATGAGTATCCTTGGGCTGTAGATCTTTATTCCATGAGGGGGATCACTAGCTCAGAGTCGCCTGGGATGTTGGAAGAGAGGCTGGGACCAAACCACAGCCTTGATCTCAAGTCCTGTGCAAACAACTGTCAGCAGCTCTCCTAAATATTGTGGGCAGCTGATGCAAGGTATTCTTGTTGGAAAGAAACAAGAGGGTAATAATATGACCAGGTTCTTTTATTTGTGCAGAGAGTGCTCAAGTGGAGAGGTTATTCCATTGTGCTCTGGCAACTTGAATTCTTGAATTAATTCTGTTACCAGCTGTGCTGGTGCTGGGTGAGTCACTTAGTTGTTCTGTGGCTCAGTTTACTCATTCAAAAATGGGCTTGGCGATGCTTGACCTGTATAGCCGAACACAGCGATATTAAAGGAGATGATGTAGACAATGAAATGCTACAGAAGCACATAGTATTTGGCATTGGCTATGTCTACAAAGCAAATTTGCATTTAATAGACTCTCAGTAAGGTTTGTCAAATGAATAGGGAATTGTAGAATGTGGGAGCAGGGAGGTCCTGGTAATCATGGGAAAACAAGGCCCAGAGTAGTTAAGTAACCTAGCCAACTTTTATAACTTGTTCATGGCAGGATCCCTTGTCACGTTCCCATGTCCCTCACCTATATTCTGTTGCTCTTTCTGATTAATGTACCATGTTGCCTCACAGAGACACCACCGGTAGCTTATATCCTAAATGCAAAATTAAACAACACTAAATTCTAGCTACAAGTAATACTTTTCAAAGGTTGTACAGTTACCTCCATGAGCTATTTAAAACTTTTCAAATCTGTTGTTTTTTTCTATAGTTCTGTTCTCAGAGAAATAATTTAGAAGAGTCGCATACAGTTTAAACCCATCACTGATAAAAATTCATCTTGTTAAACATCCTTTAGTTCAATCATATGCTGGTTTTGATTCTTGATTGTGAGGTGATTTTAAACACAATAATAATGGCTCCTTCGTTCTATTCAAACTACACTCAAGAGATTGTTTTTTCTTGACTACTTAATGTTATATCACACTGGCAACTTAGGAACATGAGCCACATAAAGAGGAAGAAAGTATTTACTTTAATTGAAGAGGTACACAACATAAAAATTAATACCTTGTTCACTTAAGTACACTTAGGTTTCTTTTGGTACTGACTTGAAATAATTGAAAAATTAACCTTTTAAAAATTTGTTGAGAGAGACTAATTCAAATCAGGAAAAAAGCTAGAAATATTGGAACTTCTTTGTTTAAAGTTATGGGGGTGCCGAAACCGGTTTGGCTCAGTGGATAGAGCGTCGGCCTGCGGACTGAAAGTTCCCAGGTTCGATTCCGGTCAAGGGCATGTACCTGGGTTGCGGGCACATCCCCAGTGGGAGATGTGCAGGAGGCAGCTAATCGATGTTTCTCTCTCATCGATGTTTCTAACTCTCACTCTCTCTCCCTTCCTCTCTGTGAAAAATCAATAAAATATATTTTAAAAAAAGTTATGGGGGGAACATACAATAAGGCACTTGTAAGTATTGCTCCTTGCGTGGTTCTGACTCAAATCGTGCCATGAGTTCAGGCAGGACAACTCCCTTTTGGTACAGCAAGAAAAAAAGGCAAATAAGCCAGTGTTCACAAAGGCACTTCAAAAATGAAGATCATATCATAGTGACATTTATTTAAAAGTTTATATATTCTAAGATCCTTTACAAACTAGTTGAATCTATCAGTGTTTTGTCTGTGCTGTTACAGGAACCACAGTTTGAGAGCTCAGTGAGCAGCACATGGATTTCCAAGGCCCTTTTCTGCCAGGGGAGCACTTCCTCTTTACAGTGGTTTTCCTTTTTATCTGGAAAACCATGGCTGGGCCACCACCGGTCAGCAGCTGTGGCACAGGGTGTCTAGAAGGCCCATATCTGCTATCGCCTAACCTCGATGGAGGCACTTGGAATCGTTAGGAATGTAGAGGCAATGGCGAGGGTAAATATTAGCAATATCTTTGAGACATTTCCAAAATTTTTTTGGGTAGCTTATAAAACCTGATTCCAGAGAGAATAGACAGAAATGAGATGTAAAACGGGAGGAGATAATGTTCTGGGCTAAATACAGCCCTAAGGACTCTAATTCCATATAGAGTGTTTTATGTGCCACTTAAGAGTTCCTTCGTATCCTTTTGAAAAATGAATTCATACTCAATATTTGAGGCACTTGTTCCTTGCGCCAATTCAAGTCGGCCTTGCAGTCTTTCAATTTTCTGTGTTGGGTAGCTCTCCAATCTTTATTTGAGTTTTAGGGCAGTGATTATGACACACAGAGCTTGAATGAGATAGGCAGTCAGTATAGGTGTTGCCAAGAGCCAAAAGTGTAACCCATGCTTGTAGTTGATACAAGATCCCATCACATACATGGTTTCCATATTTGGAAGATTAAGCAGGAAACAGTGATATGAGAAAGGGAGGCAAATTTAGGGAAAAGAGTAAGCACTGAAATAGCATCTGGGAGTGAGGAGCACCAACTGATAGCAGAAGTTGTTATATCATCTTAAGTTGCTCCAGTTAAGATTCGATAGCAGGCCCTACCTGGTTTGGCTCAGTGGATAGAATGCTGGCCTGCAGACAAAAGGATCCCAGGTTCAATTCTGGTCAAGGGCACTTACCCTGGTTGCAGGTTCCTGCCCGGCCCTGAGTCTGGTTAGGGCTCATGCAGGAGGCAACTAACCGATGTGTTTCTCTCACATCGATGTTTCTCTCTGTCTTTCCCTCTCCCACTCTCTCTAAAAATCAATGGAAAAATATCCTTGGGTGAGGATTTACACACGCGCGCGCACACACACACACACACACAGAGATTCCGTAGCAGAAGATGCTGGAGGAGCTAGAAACCAGATCACCAAGGTTTTCTTGTTGTTTATCTTGGTCCTGATGACCTCTAAAAGGTATGTAATTAGCATTACAAATCTCTGTGACACAGAATATTTCCTCCATGTTTATGGAAGAGATGTGCCATACTTTGGGTTCCTCAGATAGACTCTGACACTCTTGAGATTTGTCTGCAGCAGGTGTGTTGGGAAGTGCTCTTAGCAACACTTTTGAGGGGGCAAGGAAAGCAGGATTTAGAGAAGAGAGAGAAGACTCTGAATTATAATGCTTTTGCAGTAAAAACCTTGGCTATTCCTTATCAAGAGTTCTGGAGCTGGAGTAGTCTGTGAGAGTTATCCCAAATTGGGGTGAGAATGTCAGTTCTTAATAAAAATCATCAGGAGGTTCACAAAGGAAAGATCTTATTTCTACTGTGCAGATAAAGAAGCAGGCTCAGGCCCTGGCTCGGTAACTCAGTTGGTTAGAGGATTGTCCGGATATGCCAAAGTTGCAAGTTTGATCCCCGGTCAGGGCACAAACAAGAATCAGTCAATAAATGCATAAATAAGTGGAACAACAAATCAACCCCATTCCTCTTCCCTTTCCCTCTCCCTCTCTCAAATGAAAAACAAAAAAAAGAAAAAGAAAAAAAAAAGAAACAGGCTCAGAGTGGTAAATCAAGTGCCCAAAGCCACATAGCTGTTAAGTATGGGGGCTGTTTCTGCTGTGGCCTGACTCAAGACTCACAGTCACAGCCAGAAAATACATCACCCCTGGCAGAACGGTGCAGAATATGTACTCCCACTGACCAATGACCTAATAAGTAAAATAAATGTCCCTCTGAGGTCCTTTAAAATTATCGATGTGAATATCACTTGATTTTGTATAATATAGATTATAGCATATATTTTATTAAAACTTAATTTTTTTATTGATAAACTTTTCACTGGCACCAAAAGCTTCCTTTTTTACTTATAGCTAATGGTAACCTCAAATATGACTCTTCTTGTATCTTATCTTTTCTTAAAAAATAGACCAGGGAAAACCATCTCAATGTAGTAAATAATCTCCCTTGAATTAATGTACATCAAAATAATAAATGTTGTAGAACTTTTGTAGTTTAAAGTTTTCCACCTACTGTACACAGGAGCTCATGGGTTTGCGTTATTGTAGCCAGAGCATAAATGTGAATTCCATGGTTCTGAGAGGTAATGAGATTCGCCCAAGGTTACACAGCCCGTGCCAGTGACCCAGGCTTCCCACACACGATCCGGGATCCCTTTTGCCAGTGTGCTCCCGATGTCTGCTTCACCCCAAGGAAAATCCCACCGTGGCTCTGTAACTAGGAAGTAGTGTGTTGTACTATATGGTTCAATGGAGGAAGCAGGGTCCGTGTGTTTTCAGTGTGAGAGGAGCAGCCAAAGCCACTGCAAAGAGGGATTGGAACTCTGATCTCCCATGAGCTCCTAAGAAAATAATTGCTCTGGAAAGGGATTAAGAGTTTCAATAGAACTCATTATCTGTTTTCTTTGGATGAACTCTGTTATTAGGTAATGTGATCTAGGCTGAGTATCATATTAGAACCAGTAACAGAAAATATTGATCCTGCAGCTAGTGAGAAGCACCAAGTAGGCATGAGATTATCTCAATGCGTCCATAAATGGTAACTTTTATTCTAGTTATTTGAAGCTTTCTTGACTGTTATTATTTGAAAGGGGTCCAGCTAAAACAGTATTTGCTTGGATTCTTGGGCAGAACTATTTCACTTCTAGTGGAAGAAAATATACTACATAAAAGGATTATGTCTATTTTTCTTGCCTTTCCTTGTTGGTCCCTTAGCCAAAATGAGGTCCTGGAAAATATTCTCCACATGCTCAAGTGTGGAGAAAATGTGGTGTGTGTGTGTGTGTGTGTGTGTGTGTGTGTGTGTGTGTGAGAGAGAGAGAGAGAGAGAGAGAGAGAGAGAGAGAGAGAGAGAGAGAGAGAGAACAAGTGAATTACCTGCATCTGAATGTGTTAAAAAAGTAAGTCTGATTTGGGCTGCTTACTCAGTGTTATTTTAGTGATGTGTTTATCACATGGCGAGTGTTGGAAGACGAATCCTTGGAGACAGCGGTCAAGGCTGGGCTGTCTCTGTGGCAGGAATCAGGCTCCATCCTAGAGAGGCTGTCTCCCACAGTGCCGATTACTACGGCACACTGAGCAGTCCAACCTCTGATTGGGCTAGGGAAGTGCCACATTTGTTGGGGATAATGACCAAAGATGTGTTTCTGCCAGTAATTAAGATGGACATTATTAGAACAGACTGACGACATGGAAAAGGCGGCTGGCAATTCCCAAGTTCTACATGGTGACGAGGTTACAACTAAAGCAGTTTTTGGTTGAGATGGAAATGTCTGTGGTTGTGCACAAAAAATTGACGAGGTGTTGTCAGGACCTGAGAGCACTGATTTTAAGAAATAGCTCAGGAAAGAGAATACTACTATTAGCAGTATTATCATTTGACAAATTTAGACATTTAAAAGAGAATTATTAGATCCTGGGGTTTGAGGGCCACAGAAAATGTTCAGGGCTAAATCAAATAATTGTGTTATAGGTTGTAGTACCAAAACCTTTTTAAAATGTTCATAAACTTGATTGAGCACTTGCTTCTGGGAATTTACCCTAAATAAATAATTAAAAATATGTGCAAATAATTGCAAGAATTGCCCTCAAAACTTCTTGTTCATTAAAAGTTAAAATAAAGGAAGTGTTGAAAATCAGGAATTTGGTAGCTTATTGTCTATCCATATAATGGAATCACACTTGGTCATTAATCTGCTGGAATGGATATATGTGTATTATCTATAATAATAAAAGCATAATATGCTAATTAGACTGGACGTCCTTCTGGACATCCTTCTGGACGACCTTCTGGATGAAGCTGGGGCTGCTAGTGAAACCTGGGTCCCGGGTGCCTGTCGGTGGCCAGAGGGAAGCCTGGGTCCTGGGTGCTGGTGGCTGGAGGGAAGTCGGTGACGGCAGGTGGGGGAAGGAAGGCCTACTCTTGCACAAATTTCGTGCATCGGGCCTCTAGTTTATATATAACTGTAAATTATATATTACTTTGAAATATTTGAAACCCACAGAAAATTTGAAAGGATGATGGAAGGAATATCTGTTAATAGCTTGTCATACCTGCTCTTTCTTTCCCTCTCTCTCTATATATGTACATTCACAGTCTTAAGCTAACTCTTCTGAAAATAGACTACTAATATCATGACATTTCACCTCCTAATACTTCATTCAGCATGCCTTTCCCAAGAGTAAGAGTATTCTCTTTCCCAACACCATTACTACACCTAAGAAATTTGTCATTATTCAGTAACATCATTCACAAACATACTTAAATTGCCCTAAAATATTCCGTATCATTTTTTTTCTGATCCAAATTTCAATGAAGTTTCATTCATGGCATTGCCACTATATATCTTTAGTTCCCCTCAATCTAGAACATTGTTGCCTGTCTTTCCATGGCACTGAATCTTTTGAAAAGTCCAGACTAGCCTTCTTACAGAATTCCCCACATTATGGGTATATGTGTTTCTTCATGATTAGATTTGTGTTAAACCTTTTAGGCAATAACACTCTATAAGTGATGTGTGTACCTCTAACTACATTGTATCAGGAGGTACATAATACCAGACAATTGCATTATTGGCAAAGCCAAGCCTCACTGGTAAGTGCTTTTATTTATTACTATTATTTTAAAAATATTTGTATTGATTTCAGAGAGGAAAGGAGAGGGAGAGAGAGACAGAAACATTGATTGGCTGCCTCCTGCATGCCCCACACTGGGGATCGAGCTGGCAGCCTGGGCATATGCCCTGGCGGGGAATTGAACTGTGACCTCCTGGTTCATAGGTTGAACCACACTAAGCCACACTGGCTGGGCATAAGTGCTTTTATTTTAAAGTCACATTTCCCCTTTTGAAATTAAAGTGGGCTGGTATTTTTGAGGTATAGATATATGTTTATCAATATGGACAGATGTTCATGCTCTAGTAACTATAAAGAGAAAATTATGAAATGAAAGAATCTCAATTTTGTTAAAAAGCTTTCTCTCCCCCCCCCCCTCGTCCTTTGTCAAGAAATCATACTTATACTTGCCAAACACTTTTGTGTGTGTGTACACACACACACACACACACGCACACACAGGAAGGTCTAGAAGAATTCATAACCCAAAGCATTTACAACGGTATGTCAAGGTTGACTAGAGATAATTTTTATTTTTCCTTTTTCATTTGGTTATTTTTTCTTAATTTTAAAAATAATTACAGATACTATCATTGATTTTTAGAGTGAATAAAATGGGTTAAATGCAACTGATGTTTTACAGTCTACTTTAAATGGTGGAACCTAGTATGTTTTGTTCTTCTTTTACCTCTCCAGGCTTTGGTAACTGTACTGTTAAGTCTGTTGACTACAGTGTTGGAGCTACTTTTATTATTATGCCAGATCCTACTGGGTGTGTTTCCCTAGGAAGGAATAGTTAAATTAATTCAAGGACATAATTCTCATACTTCTCTCCAGAATTTCAACATACATATTTTAATAACTACAGTGTACCTTAATGAATACAATACTAGCATACGGTCTTTTATAATTTAAAATAAAGTCAGCACAGAATTTAAAGCACTTGTTTATTTTTTTCCTCCAGGATAATGTAGAAATGCCATGATTCTGGTATTTGTGCATTTTGCCCCCCAGAGGCATATATATGGTTATGGCTAAAGGTCACTTGCCCTCTGGCTATTTCAGTAAAGGAAGTAACTTTATTTAGCCTAGTCACAGGGATCTGGTGAGTCAAGGAGAGGGGAACCTAGGCTCATTTGTCTGCTGACCCATATGCGTATGCCAGGAGGTAGGGCCACCAAAGACCAGAGGCTTAGGGCTCTGGGGCAAGGCTCTGGAAACTGTCTGGGCTAAATGACAGAGTTGAAGACGGCCAGATCACAGCCTCCTGCCGCCTTTGTTATGGATACGAAGCCTGTTGTTGCTGGAAGCAAAGGCTGACACTGGTGTTCAATGGAAGCTGACCAGGCAGGAGGCAATGATGTTGGGTTCTCTCCTTGGGGAAATCTTCATTTCATCCCTGGGAAGGCAGACAAGCTGGTGCAAAAGGAAACCCACACCTAGTAACTGATACACAGCAATGACGTCTTGCGGGGAGGTCTGCAGAGCAGGGCTAAATGGAATCCTGCATTCCATGAACTGTAAGCAGGATGTGAGGGATTAAAGGAGAGTTGGAGTGGGCAGCAAGCACAAGGCTAAAAATTATATACTAGAGTCACTGATATTTTCCCCTGAAAACAAGAAGGGCACCCTTTGTGTATATTTGTAAAACGAAATCCTCTGGAGTACCGTTTCTGGGGGAATATAATGAGTTTGGCTCTAGGCGATACTGGTGAATGGGTGGTGTGATGTTTTTAGGACACTACTTCTATTTCACTGTCCATCTCCACCAACCTGGCACCCCATTGTTCATATTGCTCTATTCCTTTCCGTGGAAGAATCTGTTCTCTATTTTATAGCTTTGAATTCAAGGCATAAGTACACTTTGATAAACATTGGTGGAACTAAAAAGAACCCTAGACTAAGTGTCCCAAGACCTGGGCTCGAGTTTCAACTTCATTACATACTCTTAACTTTTTTGAGCCTCAGTTTTATCATCTGTAAGTAGGAGTCATAATCCAATATTTAACATAGGTCTTAGTACATAGTAAGAGAGGGGAAGGGGATGGGAACTCATACTTGCTGGGTATCTCCTAGGAGCCAGAACCCGTGCTGGATAACTTATGAAGCAGGGGTCTTAGCTTGAATCCAGGGTATAGTCACCACACCATTGGGAGTCTACGGTTTCCAGGCATGTTTGGTGACCTAGCAAAATGAAACTTCCCACTGAGGGAACTGAGGGGCATCCTGGGAGAGAACATACTTTGAGGGAAGAAAAGGTTCAACAGACGACTTGGTTATAAAACACATTATTAGCAGGGAGGAATTTCTAAGTAAAGCGTAGTGTTTGTCACTCATTTGGATTTCCCAGTCCAGCTTCTCATGGATTTATAGCTGAAGTCTATGAATAAGTGTAGCTATATGTGAAAAAAAGAGAAAGGTCTTTTAAAATAGTTTGTGTAGGGCGCGGCTATAGGGTTAAGCCTCGGACTGACCTGTTGGCAAAGCCACAAACAAGTCCCAGTTTAGAGGGCACAGCCCTCTTAGCATAATTAGGCTTGACCTTATGACACTCCGTAGACCTGATCTGGGAAGCTAATGGGCTGAGGGAGGCCAGCAAGTGCTGCCAAAACAAGTGAAACTCACAAGAACATTGTAACTATGGTGACCACTACCTTGTTTACCTCTGACTATAAAATAAAGGCTCAGCTTGCCTCTGGTTTCTCTCCCCTCAGCCAGGCACAGGAGATCCACCTAGACCTAGCTTGTTCTCTTTGTCATTTCTTCATCCATTTGCTGCCCTCACTCAGGCTTTTGAACACTTGGCTGAGCTGGCTCAGCACAGTTTGTAAATGAGGCACAAAAAGCATTGCTTTCACACTTCGTGGAAAAGTATGTGATATTAATGGAGGAAGTGTGGTGTTCTCTCTGTGGTAGTTTATATCCAAGATGGCCACCATTGATCCCTTCCCTTTCTATATGTCATTATCCTGTCAGGAGATGGAATCTGCTTCTCCCATCCCCTTGAAGCTGGACTAGCCTTCCTGACTTATTTGATTAAGGTACCATCTAAGAATCACATCTCAAGAGCATCATTCATGTCAAGTCCAAGCTGCATGGAGAGGCCCTGAGGCACCATGTGGAGGGAGCCCAAGAAGCAATGAGGCGCCAGACACTTGAGTGAAGAATCATCATAGGAGTTTCAAGTCCCAGCTATCCCACAACGATGCCATGCGGATAAGAGATGAACAACCCACCAAGCTCTTCCCTCAAAACTTTGAGGAAAATACGGTGGTTTATTTATATCACTAAGTGGCTTTAAAGGAAAGGGAAGACCGTGTGTGTGTGTGTGTGTGTGTGTGTGTGTGTGTGAGTGATAGAAAACAAGTTTTAAAGCTATTTTTTGCAAAGCAAAACACGTTGTGATTTCTTTGCAAAAATACAGAAAAACTATGGGTAAGAGTGAGGGGATGGTTAAACTGAGCACTAATGGTAAAGAAAAGTGAACTGTTGCTTAGCCAGCTACAAACATTTTAACCATGACCTTCTGGTCAAGCTTGGCTTCTATGGGAAGAAATTTCAAATCAAGACATGGGACAGGTGATATTTTGAAAGGCTTATGGATAAGCTTTCATGGATTCTCTTAGAGTTCAAATCAGGAAGACTTTGAAAGAAGTGGTGAGAGCTCCTTCAAGTCCCAGAATTGGCCCTGGCATTCCAAGCCATATTGGAATGGGGTTATATTGATAGGGGTTTAATATATGGATGCAAAGGGGCTCTAGGGTAATACAGAAACTCTTTATTAGCCCATGACATACTTTATTTGTTCAGAATAAGAGCTTCTTTATTACACAGGAGATGCCGCTGAATGGAAAGCCTCCTTATGAGGGAATTAAAAATAAGAACCATGTGACAGTGATTGCATACAAAGCCATCGGGTCCTTTTGGCTAAGAGCCTGATCTCTGGACCCAAGATACTGCCTCAGCCATGCGGTGGCCAGTGGATTAGACATAGACGTGCAAGGCCATGGCCTCCTATTACGTGTGTTGGAGCTCACTGACCTATAGTACACAGACTGTGCTAGCCGTGCTCCACCCAGGAAGGCTGTGGTTCTGCAGTTCAGGAGAGGCACCCTTGGCAAACCGCATTCCTTGTTAAGGATTGAAGGACTAACCAAGCGGTAATTCATTGGCTGCAATGTTAGAAGTACAAGGGAGTCAATGTGCTGAGTGTCTGCAGATAGAGTGATACATTTATTCCAGAGGTCATGGAGAGGTTATCACAGCTCTACTATATTACACATTTACGTCAGGTATTTTTTCAAGGAAACTGTCTCTTGCTACTGGTTAAGGTGTGGAGATGCATAAGTGCTGAAGCAGGAGACCTTTGGGCAGTAAGTGGATACAAGGAGGTAATTATTCAGAAAGGTGTATTTCTTATATTTGACCATGGCCTACCCCTGGGCATTATACGTGTTGAATCACTTTCTTCTTAGCCATGAAAATAATCACTCACCATTGGAGATTCACGGTGTTCTATTTTTCTGTGATTTTAGTTTTTTAAAATTGCTTTTCACTAACTCGAAAACAATGTGTGTGTAGGCTCCAGGTTGTCTGCCCACTTGTGAGTGGGGTCTTGGGTCAGGTCACTCAGATTCCTACAGGATTCATTACTCACCTACATTGTGGTCTGCAATGTACACCATACGCCAATTGGAGGTAACTATATAGCAGGCTTTTGTCTGCAGTGAAGGAGCAGGAAATCAAAGGTAACAACTACTTCCTAACAAATTCGGCTCACTCTCTCATTGAGTTGATGCTTGGTTATTTAAACACAGAGGGGGAAAACAAGTTCCAACCTCTGTCGGCAAGCATCAGCTGGGATACCATCTGAACCCTTTGGGGCCACTCATGAAGCTTGTTTTCACCCAAGTCCACTCATGTGTCAGAGGAACTTTCTATAGAAAGTTAGTAATTGAATATGTTCATTGTAGGTACATGCAGGGAATTTTGTTAACGATCACAAAATGGGAGACTGTCAATACTGGAATTTTCTTTTATGCCTATTATCCTTGAGATCAGCACGGAGACCCAGGGCAAACTCGATCACACCTTCTACTGCTTGAATGGAAGGTTTTGCCGGTCTGAGGTTTGCACCATCTGGATGGGAGAAATAGCCGGTTAAGCCTACTTGGCTTGTACAATGAAAAGGCAGCATGTATTCTGCTCTCACTGCCTCTAGAAAAGCAGATGAAATATCTGTGTTGGAGACATAATGAGGGCAAGGCTTCCTATAACAGGGGGGTGGGTAACCACATGGACATGCCAATGATACCCGGCTCAGACAAAAGAAAGTTACAGAGAACAAAACACCCAAATTCACACATTTTTTTTCAGAGAAGATCAAAGAGCTGGGTCTCAGATGAGTGTTACTATTTGGTTTATGTGCAGAACTTTGCCAGTACTTTGAGGATATTTCTGTAAAATTCAAGTGAAGAAAGTCAGAAATCAGCAACTCAGGAGACATGTACAGTAGAGCTCAAGAGATCTCAGTGAACTGGCTTAGTACTTGGGGGGCAAGGGGGTCTGTCCTTGAACTTCCTAGGACTAGAATCCCTTATTCCAAACACATTTAAGGAATGACAAAAATTATTCTTTGGAAGGAAAAGTATGGAAGGAGATGGATGGTAAAAAAAAAAAAAAAAGGAAGGGAACAGGAAGCTAATTAAAAGCCCTCTCATTAAAGACTTAGATGCAGCGGGTATGTAGGAATTATATCAAATCCATCTACCCATCCATCCGTCTGTGTAGTAAAGAGAACAAGAGGGACCAAGGCTTGCTTCCACACATCCTTTGAAAGTGATTTGCTTATTTTAATGCTTCCCAGATGGATGCTTAAGAAAATTCTATGTGGTCCCTTCAAAATGTAGTCTTTGGGATGTTAGGGTGGGAGAAGCAGGGGATTCAGCCCAAGGGCCAATGTTGAAAACTAATAACCCCTTTGTTGTTGTGAAGCTATGAGAAGCCAGGACGCAAGGGGTGAAAGGACACAGCTGTCCTTCTCCTTTAATGCCCGGATGAAGGACACACTTGCTAAAGTCCAGTGGGGAAGCGTATCTCTGTCCATGCCGTCTGGGTGAATAGAGAGCTTTTGTCTCTTAGGATGTCAATCCAGCACCTTCCATCAGAATTAAGTTCACTCAGAAGTTTACAGCACCCTACCCCCTACAACCTTTCCTGCATCCCTGAAGGATTATATTACTGTAATCAAAGTAACTCCAGATAGCAAAGGCCTTGCAGGTTATCCCATGCATCCTCTGTGAGGGCAGGGTTTCTTCCTTCGCCGTGGCCCGCACTGTGTGGCTCTGTGCGGTTTCCAGTGTCCTGAGTGAGGGAGCTTCCCGCCCTTCCCTGGGGAGGCCATGCTCGAACCCAGCAGTTCTCACCGCCAGGAAGTCTTCTCTGATACTCATCTCGAGTTTTCCCTCCTTCAGCTGTATCCCATTACTGCCAGGCCCTGCCTTTGTACCAGGCCTCCCTCTCTTGGCAGCATGCTGTTTCCCGCCTTTGCAACGGCACCTATTAAAACCCCTTTCATGTCCTTCACTCCCCCTTACACAGCCTGTCCTCTGTTTGGGCGACTGCAGAGTCACTTTTGGGGCTTCTCTCTACCATGTTTTGTCTGCATCTTTCTTCATGTGTGAGCACAGAACAGCTGTGGAGTCTTCATAATAAAGTGGGGTGTCATTAAAAACTGATTTTTAGAACTTTAGTAATTCTTATTATTTTTCTCCAAAAACAGATTCTAAAGCTCTTGTGTGTTTTCTCAATAGGCTGACTCTTCATTTAATCTTAAATTTTGTGCAACACTTGATGACAGATTTCCCTGTGCAGAAATGGGAGGAAAATGAATTTAGTAAAGAAAGATACACGTTCTTAGCAACAAGATAAAAGTCAGCTTTAGGGGAAGAGCCTGCAGAATCGTCTGCAGTGTACCTTTATGAGGCTGTGGGCTGGAAGGGCCCTTGAAGTTAATGAACAGGATGGACTCGGGCTGTTGGGTGCAACTCACAGCTGGGAGTTTACATGTTGATACCTTGGGCCCAGAGCATCCAAGGGCAGATTTCGGAGTCTTTCCAGGTTGTCAGGTTGGACTCTCTAGTTGGTCAGATCATGCCCACGGCATCTCTTGTGGAGA
>NW_006383010.1:5442536-5450628 GCF_000327345.1 Myotis davidii | reverse complement strand
GAGAATGTTAGAAGACATGGCAAGTCTGTGAACGTTTTCAGTGGAAGTCGACTCTGGAGGCAGACTGGATGTGTGTGGATCATGTCTCTGTTACTTCTGTGTGGACTTGGGCAAGTTACTCTCTCACCACTCAGTTTTCACATCTGTAAAAGGGACTGTTCTTGATTATTTTATAAGATTTCAGTGAGGATTAAGGTAATGCTCATAAACTATAGCACAGTGTTTGACACGTAATAAACACTCAGAACGTGCTCTAAGTTTACCTAGAACATCTTCCTGAAAGTTGAAAAAGGCTCTACCAAATTTATGTTCAAAGATGCTCATTGCAGTATTGATTAAATGGCAAAAAAGGGAAATAACCAACAACAGGGGATCAATGTCTGGAAATTTTCATTAACAAACAATTTAAGTTAATTTAGAAGAGCAGAGTGCAAAGCTGTACATGTAGTGTGAGCCTTGTTTCGTATTTATAATCTCAATCTATGCAAAAGACAACATGTATGCACCAAAAAAGACTGGATATAAATGCACCCAAAATGTTAATAGTGGCTTTAGAGGGATAGTGGAATTATGGCTGATCTCTTTTTCTATTATTAGCAGGTGTTTCTTTTATTTTGCTATTTTCAGAGATAATGTGTTTTGTTGTCTGGGGAGATACGGTCTTTGTGAAACAACCTATACAACTTATGTTTTGAGTCTATTTTGGAGTGAGAAAGCTCCTTAGTCTAAACCTCTGCAAAGGCCTGTTACTCCACATTCAGCATCTCGGCATACTTTTATAATTAGCAAAAAAATACATGAAAAATGATGTGCTTTATAAGTAAAGCTTTGTAGGAGGTTGCACCATGACTCATTGGTGGCAGGCAGGACTGCTGTTTCCTTGCCTCTGAGCTCTCCTCACTCTCTGTTCTTGGCACACTCTGCGTCACTTTCCTGCCCAGGGCAGACTTGTCACCCTCTCCTCAGAAAAAAGAAAGATGATACACACTGACTTTCAAACCAGCAGATCTGAATTTGAATTCTATCCTTGACACTTAAGAGTTTTCATGTCCTTGAGCGTGGGGAGAGAAGGAAGCAGAGCCCATATTTTCAGGGCGTGCCAGGATGCCCTTTATGTAAAGGCTAAGCTAGAGGCCAAACAGCCGTGGATGGTGGGGCAGGGACTCCAACCTGTCGTCTCACCCCACATCCTCTGCTCTTTTCTCTGCATCTAACGGTTGGCTTCTTGTGGGTCAGGTTTTGGTCTACAAAGTGGGGATAATAATGAGTAGAGTAAATGAGGTCACCTATTTGGCAGTGTGTGGAACATGATATATGTCCAATTTGGAGTGGTGTGACGGTGATTTTGGGTGAAGAGACTGAAAGGGGTTGACTCAGAGGCAGGAACAGAACTTCAGGGACCAGATTCCTCGGTGGTATTCTTTCCACCAACACACACACACACACACACACACACACATACACACACACACACACACTGTGGTATATATTGTAATTATTTCCATGAAAGGAAGGATTTAGAAGTAAATGTATTATTGTTATTTTTTTTAAGTAGCATTTCAGGTTCAGGTCAAAAGGAATTTCTGACCCAGATAAACCCCCTCTCCCCCCACCATTTTGTGTTCAGAGTCATCTAATGAAAGATATTTTTAAGTGAAAGAAATGACTAATCCTGAAGGATTTACAAGTGAAACCATATGCCTATAACTTCTCATGAGCTAATATTTGAACTCCTTCTGATATTTTTTCAGCCCGTTTCTTGTTTGGCATCTTTATTCACATAAACACAATGGTCAGGGGTCGGGTCTTTTCTAGATTTTGCCAAGCCCTACGAATATCTGCTGCTCTCAGCAACTGAAGCCCAGCGATGGACTGACTGCAGCCTCAAGGTAGGTGGCCAGCACTTCTCGGACACGCTGCCTCAGGATACAGCTGGCCAGCCCTGGTTTCATCTCCTCCTCTCAGAATGAGAGACATTTGATACATTTTGTTTTGTAAATGGGTTGCCAGTAGTAGCTGAGATGCCATATCTGATAAGGACCATGGTTGTGATATTTATATTTTGGGTGCTATCACTTTCCTTGTTTTTTATTATAATCCCTTTTCCTGCCAAACCCAGGATGGCTGAGGGAGGACTCTGGCTCCCGCGGTGGCTAAGTGCTGCAATATGCTTTCTGTCTGCTCCCCTGACCTTGGGAACACAAAGTGGGCTTCTAAAGATTCCACTGTTTGCTTCAAGCCTCATGCTGGGTCCCTGCTGTTGACCACATTTTGAATGTTTTTCTAATGATTTTTCAACTACTTCCTTAAAAAAAAGCTCATTTCTGAAATCATCTGTTGGTAATTAGGGTGACCAGCTAGCTACTTGTCTCCTATTCTAGGGCTTAGATCAGGATTTCACTGGCAGTGATGTTCAAAGTCACCTTTGTATTGTACAGGAGTCTAGGCTCATTGGAAGAGTTTGGGAATCACTTAGATTCTACAGCCTAGAGGCTCTTGGTCAATACATGGTAAAGTTGTTGATAATGATGATAATTGGAATTTGTACAGTGATTTATAGTTACAAAGAAACATGTCGATATTAATTTGTCTAACAGAATTCTGTTTTCACAACAGAATTTCCCATTAAATTCTGTTTATCTAGCAGATCTTTCTATAGGTCTGTTATATGCTAGGTACTTAGGATTTAATTATTAGTGAGATATGGTACTACTCTCACAAATATACTAGGGAAGTAAATTACAGTTGTTTATTTAGTCCTCACAATAACCCTATAAGGTAGGATTTATTTTTCTCAGATATAATTGTTTAGGCTGGGAGAAGTTAAGTTTATGTCAATGTTTTCATTTTCATAAGCGGCAGTACTGGTCCTCAAACCTGGACCCCTTTGCTCCAAACTCTTGCTCTTTCCAATGAGCATGGGCTCTGGATTGAGATGTCTGTATTCTCATTTTGAGTTCCACCAATAACTAGCTGTGAGACTTTGCAAAAGTTACTTAGCCTTTTTTTTAGCTTTGGTCTCCCCATCTGTGAAATGAGGAAAATTATTCTTCTTGCCTCCCAGCGTTACTGTGAGGGTTATGTGAGATAAGAATGTGAGCACTTAGCGCAGAGCTTGGCACACAGTACGTCCCAACAAATGCTACCTGGGATAAGAATAAAACGAATGATTATGATTATAGCTACAGTATGAAGCTTGCCTATGACACAGTTTATATGATCCTCGAGAAAAATATGTTTACAGAAGTGCATTTGGGACCAAGGAGGTTGTGCAAGTTTTCATTGTTTGTTAGTGATTATGGAAAAATATATTGGATCATTTATTCAATAATGTATATTTATTAAACTTATATTCTGTGCCAGACACAGACCTAGGTACTGGAAGCTTATAGTCGAAGAGCTATTTAGAATAATCTCATAAGAAATGGGGATTATCCATATCCACATTTTACATGTGAAAAATGAGAATTGGAGTTACATAATGTTATATGACATATGTATTATATATGTAAATTTATATGTACACACACATACACACACAGATATGAAATATAAGTATAATTTGCCTGCAGTCACCGGCTGATAAGTAGCAGAGCCAGGGGCTAATTCAGACCCTCAGCCACAAAGTGCAGTTTTGCTTCTATTATCGTCTGTAGCAAGAGAGCGCCTTCATTCCAGATCTGCTTTCCTTTCTTTGGTGAAGGGATGGCAGTGGCCATGGAACACCACTTATGTTAGGCAAATATAAAGTTTTAGGTACTACAATTATAATTTACTCAGAGAGGTCTAAACAGAATTAAACATTTTTTAAAAAGGGAATGTTAAATGAGAGGTGATATGGTACATTCCCCTATATCCAAATAGATCCATTCTACAGACAGGTTGGCAAATACTTCATAATCATTATTTTCCCTCACAACCAATTTTGCTGTCTAATAACATACATGCACCTAAAGCCCTCCTTTTGGTACAACCTAAATATCTAACATAAACTTAAGCAGTCACAGCCTAATGTGAGGCTTTAACATGACACTCAGTATGTGTTCAACTGAGTTAAATTCTTTCACGTTCTAAAAGCAGTGGAATTAAAGATCACCCGATTTACTCCCTTCCCATAAGACCATTTATATATAATACTTACAGAGGGCTATTTAATTTAGATTAGTTCGCCTTCCTTTTGATAAATGAATTCTAAAGCCCATGCCACAGAGCAAGAACATTCCAGAGGTAACTGGACCGGGGTGCTGAAGGGTGTGGACCCCTCCCTGCTGCTGCTCTTTGTTGTGCTTCCTCCATCCTGGGCCTCGGGTTCACACGTGCCTCACTTCACCCCAGTCTTGGGTGTTGGGTTTATGTCTTTCTTTGGGGGAAACAAGCTGTTGTGCAGCCATTGGTACCTGTATTGGGGAAACACACCATACAAGCAAGGAGCTTACTGCCCAAGTGGCAAAAACCTTTTCTTGTCAGAGACCAAGAACTCTTGCAGTTGTTTATGTCATCCCTTCTTCTACAGACAGAAGATACTAAAAAGCTGTGTGTCTTATGGATGACTCCACTAATAAGCTAAAATGTCTGTCAAGGTCAGCCACAACATGCCAGATCAGTTCCATCGGTGCAAGACGCCCCGTCTGATTGCCAAGGCTGAGGGTAAAGCAGATGGAATCACAACAGTCATCCTCAATGTGGTTGATATTTCAAAGGTGCTTAATTGGCCTCCAATGTATCTCACCAAATATGTTGGTTGTGAGCTGGGAGCACAGACCCAGTTTGATGTTAAGAATGACCGTTACATTGTTAATGGATCTCCTGAGGTAGATAAGCTGCAAGACATGTGGGATGGATTCTTTATGAAATTGGGTCTCTGTCCTGAGTGTGAGAATCCTGAAACAGAGCTGCATGTCAACCGAAAGAAGCAAACAACAGGTAATTCTTGTAAAGCCTGTGGTTATCAAGCCATGCTTGACACATCATTCTCAAAAACCCACCTGAGAATAGTGACAGTGGTACAGGAAAGGAAGGGAAGGAAAAAAATAGGAAGGGCAAAGACAAAGAAAATGGCTCCGTGTCCAGCAGTGAGGCACCACTGCCACCACCACCAAAGGACATCAATCCTCCTCCACAGGCTGTGGGAGAGGAAGAGGACGATGAGTGGGGGAAGGATATAACTGAGGGAATTCAAAGGTGCAGAATGGATTAGATCAGTGCCCATGCCAAAGTTCTGACACTCTGTGATGATTTGAAAGGACTGTTGAAGAATGGGGTCAATATCCTGTTTGATTTTGTTGAGAAAAAGAAAGAGGAGGGTGTCATCACTCATTTGACAAATTGTTGCCGAAGCAGAAAGACTGGATGTAAAAGCTATGGGCCCTCTTCTTTGGACTGAAGTTCTTTTTAAATGAGAAGATTAAAGAACAGATTAAGAAATACAGGGGCCATTTCCTAGGATTTTGTCACAACAACAAAAAAGCTCAACAATGTCTTCTTCCTGGTTTGGAGTGTGTGGTAGCAATGCACCAAGCTCAGCTCATTTCAGATTCCACATATCTTGAAGGAGATGTATGATGCAGACCTTTTGGTGTAGGACAGGAGTCCTCAAACTTTTTAAACAGGGGGCCAGTTCACTGTCCCTCAGACCGTTGGAGGGCCGGACTATAGTTTAAAAAAAAACTATGAACAGATTCCTATGCACACTGCATATATCTTATTTTGAAGTAAAAAAACAAAACGGGAACAAATACAACATTTGTATTTGCATGTGGCCCGCGGGCCGTAGTTTGAGGACCCCTGGTGTAGGAGGTGATCATCCACCAGTCAGAAAAGCCTCAAAGATACATATCTTGAAAGAACTTGCTAAAGAGATTTGTGTCAACGCAGAATCATTTATAAAGTGGTTGGAAGAGGATAATGAAGATGAGATATTCAAAGTCTGCCAGTGTACTGAAAGTTGAAGCTGTGAAGTCTGACAAGAACAATGACATCGATACTGATGTCATTTAAAGGGGTGGGTGCAGCCCAGCTTAACTGTAACGCTGAGAGCCTGTCTGCCTCATCAGCCAGAAGTGCAACATGCATGTGCAAAGGCTAACATGGTTTCACATCATGCTACACTTTCTACAAAAAACACTGCTGTGAGTGGTCTGTAATTAATCCCAACAAGACATTGCAGGAGTGCATACACGTATCAGTGAGCAGATGTAGTTGGCTTATTTATAGCATGTTTTCCTTTGAAAAATTAGTGGTGGACACATTTGGATCACATGTATACAGTTATAAAAATAAAGACTTGATTGTGGTCATTCTTCAGATTTTTTGGCTCTGAATGACTTAAGCTGAAATAATAGGCTCCTTTTAAAAACATTGTGCTATCATTTAACCCGATAGAACTCTTGAATCCTGTTTGAAACTGTTAGATGCTGAGACTGTAAAGAGGTCTTCAGCAGAATGTAAACATAAACTTATTTGTAATTATCTTATTCAGCCATTGGTAAATTCAGTACTGTTTATGTCTTATGGCTAGTTGCTCAAATTGGCCTCTGGTAATGTACATTCTTACCATGTCGAGGGGGACAGTGCAATACCTTTATCTTACTAAGAGTAAAAATGACCTGAGTGTCCTATACGTAGTTTTAAATAGGTTTGAAACTTGATTTTTTTTTTCAGTTTGCATACACTTGCCCCAAATTGTAGTTTTTAAAGACATGTGCATTACAGATTAGATGAGCCAAGGGAAGTATTACATTAACAAATAAGCATTTATGTGTATATAGCTATTGCTTTGTGCTGAGAAAATCCTCTCAATCTTTGGAGTATGATTTAATATGATTTAATAGTAACTTCTATGAGTTTATTTGAGGGAAGAAGGAAAAGGAGAAAAAACAGCATAATTTTCAGCTTTTACTCTTATGGCTTAAATTATAATTTCAAAATATTTACACATATTATATCTTTTGTTCAATGTGGATTTTCTCGGTACTATGGCCTTTTTTTTAAAAAAAAATGCCTTTTACCTTTGGACACATAGGTTTTGGTTGCTATCTTGCCAGAATAAATGTTGCTATGTCTCAAACTTGATTTTTTTTAAAGTTCTTATTTAAAAAGAAAACTAGCCCAGCCAGCATGCTCAGTGGTTGAGCATCAACCTATGAACCAGGAAGTCACAATTCAATTTCCTAGTCAGGGCACATGACTGGGTTGTGAGCTCCGTCCCCAGTGTGGGGCGTGCAGGAGGCAGCTAGCTGATCAATGATTCTCTCATCACTGATGTTTCTCTCTCTCTCTCCCTCTTCCTTCCTCTCTGAAATCAATAAAACGTATTTTAAAAAAAGAAAACTAAAATTCTACTTCTAAGTCAGCCTGTATATTGGTGGAAGACTTAGGGTGTCTTTTATTTTACATTGAACATAATCAGGCACTCATATAGCCTGGTGATGGCCACTGAATACAGGAGTCTAGGGCCTGCCCCAGCCCATCCTGGTCTTTAGATTTGAAAATAACTTTTTCTGAATTCATTGCCCAATTAGCTGATCTAAACTCACTTGTTATGGGTTCTGACTATGTCTAAGAAATCACTTCCAAAGAAGAAACTTGTTGCATTTATTCCTTTCCATAAAAAGTGGGGATTAAAAAAATCCCATGCCATTTCCTTTCGTATTGTTGTTGTTATTATTTTACCATTTTCAATTAAGATTTGAAATCCAGCATCAGTCCCATACCTAAGGTGCTTAATTTTAGGCCAGGAGTTTTTGGAAAGAATTGCTCCCTGTCTGTACCTGTGTCCCTTGTGGCTTGGAGCAGCAGGGGCCTGGAAGCTACTTATGAAAGTGTAGGCTTGTCCAGTACATTTGGAAGTGGGGCTTGAGAGCCAACAGATAAATTACAGGGTGAACTTTAAACACCTCTAAGAATCAGAAGCTTAACCATAAGATCACCTGGAGCAAAGGCTTGCTTTATAATTCATTCTTTCATTCATATGTATATTTGTCTATCTGGCCTTTCCTACAGAGCACTTTGAAAACCTGTAGTCAGTCTACCCACTCACCATGTAGTGGCACTGAGTTCCAGATAAATGTAGAGGGCCATTGCTAATTTCTTA
>NW_006383010.1:5440426-5442195 GCF_000327345.1 Myotis davidii | reverse complement strand
GATATATTCCTAGAAGTGGGATTACTGGGTCAAATGGAAGTTCCATTTCTAATTTTCTAAGGAAACGCCATACTGTTTTCCACAGTGGCTGTACCAGTCTGCATTCCCACCAGCAGTGCAAGGGGGTTCCTTTTTCTCTGCATCCTTTCCAGCACTTGTTTGTTGATTTGTTGATGATAGCCATTCTGACGGGTGTGAGATGGTACCTCATTGTTGTTTGTTGTTTTGAATCTTAACCCTGATTTCTAACCTTCAAAATCAGTTGCATTTAAGTGGTGTATATTTTTTCTGGTACCTGTTTCACTGGTCAGTATCCCTAAATGTCTAATTATAAGACCCGCCTACAGAACATCAACCAGTGTACACTAGTCTTTTCCAGACTTACCATCGGGTATGGATGCGTTATAATAGCCTCACAGCTCAGACTTGGCCGGCTGTCTTCACTTGCTGGTGTTCACCTCCTCCCTCCCCCATGTGCTCACTGGGGCGCTGGGGGTGTTGTACATGAATTCACCCTGCCTCAGCTCTTTCAGGTTCCATGCTGCTTTGCTTGGTGTTGTCTCCAACACTCTGAATCCCTGTGGTGCCCAGCTATGGGGTGACTTTCTTTGATGGGGAGAATGTTGTGTTGTACTTGGTTGGAGGTGTCTTAAAGCAACCTTTTCTGTGATACAGTCTTACGGACATCTCAGAGAAAGAACTCCACCCCCTACTTACACCCTTCATCCTTTCAGGGTTGGGATAGGTGGGTACTGGGCTGGTATGGAGACTGGAGACATGTCAGAATCATCCCCTCTGACCAGCACTCCTCCCCCCACTCAGGTTGTGTGTGTTTCCAGGAGGCACCTCAGCCACTGGAACCTGGCTTCCAAGAGTCTTTCCCCACCACTTGGCCACACGTACCCAAGTAATGTGGATCCCACTCAGACTCCAGCTCTGGTTTTGATTACATAATCCCCAAAGGATGATAAACTATTTATACTACCTTTATACTATTTATACTACTTTTAGGGAAAACCACTAAACTGTAATACAAGTGATCTAAAACTGTTCACATGTGAATGAAATGATACCTCTGTGGGGGCAGAGAAATGAAAGGAACCAAATCATTTCTGAATTTTACGACGATGAAGTAATGATAGTAGAAAATGAACTATTCTGTATTCACTATAAATGAGGCTTCTACCTAATGAAAATCTCAGTGTAACGTCACACATTGTTATAACAGATGAACAATGACATAGGACATAAAGAAGTCTAAACTCTATGCTGTGATATCTAATATACCTAACATCTGTACATTTCAAAGGGCAATTAGAAAATATTAATCATGGTGTAAAGTAATGGAGATGTTTCTTACAAGCACTGTCTCCCCCTCCCAGTGATCTCTTATTTTGGGGGATGATCACGAACAAGTATAGACTTGATACCCTGGTCCATATGGGCTGAGCAGATTGGGATGGGTGTCAGGTTGTTCCGGAGTGTGTGGATGGAAGGGGCAGCTGCCCAAGATGAGCAGAACTGAAATCATCACTCAGGCAATCTCCAGTGAAAGCTTTTGGGTGGGTGCTCCTAAAACCCAAGTATCCATTTAAAAATTAATTGCATTTGACATTGATGGATCTCATGTGGATGACTTTCCTTTGAGGTCTACAATGTTCACTGCTGTGCTGCAGATGTGGTCAGCCCCTAGTAACTACAAAATGTAACAGGGATGAGCCAAAGCTTTACAGTTGGATGATGAGAAGCAATACTCAGAAATCAGGAAC
>NW_006383010.1:5416553-5440351 GCF_000327345.1 Myotis davidii | reverse complement strand
GTGTGTGTGTGTGTGTGTGTGTGTGTGGTGGACTAGCATTTCTTATTTATTTTAATTATTATTTTTAAAAATCTTTATTGTTGAAAACAGTGTCCCCTCTTTTCTCCCATTGACCCCTTCTAGCCTGCCCCCACCCCCCAACCCAGGCCTTCACCACCCTATTGTCTGTGCCTATGGGTTATGCATATACTCATACAAGTTATTTGGTGTATCTCTTTACTCCCATCACTGCCTTATTTCTTTTTAAAATTAATTTTGTCTAGCTTTATTGAGATATAATTGACATTTTGTGCCTTAAATAACATTTTCGGGACTCCTGGGGCAGCCACTTCTGCCTATGTTGAGCCTGTGGCGTCATAGCATCAGTAATGGGGCCAGGAGCCCTTTCCTCTCTTCACACATGCCAGCCATCATTTCAGAGGGTTTGTGCTGTTTCCCAAGGCAGCCCAGCACCATTTGGCTATCACACCTGTCACGTGACCACTCTTCTGCTGTGTGCTGTGACATTATTAGACTCTGTATGTGTCCATTTTTGGCTTGGGTTGATGAATCTTTGTTGCATTCTCTAAGCAGTTTGCTTTTGTTTAGTGATGAGAATCTGGCCAATTGCTGTGCCAGAATATCGCTATGTATTGAATGGGATGAGAAATAAGGTGCTATGTTTTACTCAGTGATGATCCTGTGTTTCAGTGAGCTTGCTACGTGAGTCTGCAAACTCAGTGTTCAGTGAATTTAGGGAAGTTCTAAGAACAAGTAAAATTCCTCATTCTTTCTGTTAAGATGGTAACACAATTCCTCTTGAGGACAATGCTTTGGAGACACTAGTGATTTAGTTATTTGGGCAAAGTAAAAATTCCTCATCTTTGCATAAACGGTAGTCTTTTTAAATACTTGATGTACCTGAGGCCTACACATTGAATCAGTTAAATAGCCCAGTCAAAAATGCAGTATTAAAATTGTTGTAAAATTATAGAAGGGAGGAAGGAAGGGAGAAAGGAAAGAAGGAAGGAAGGAAGGAAGGAAAGAAGGAAGGAATGAAGTAAGGAAGGAGAGAGAGAGAGAGAGAGAGAGAGAGAGAGAGAGAAGGAAATCTTCTCTCCCTGTTAGCCCCTCAATCCTCAATACCATCAAAAGCTTCCAAAGTCCTAAATTTGCTTCCCATTAAGAGAATACACGATATGGTAATAAACATCATTTCAGAAATATGCTTTTTGTTCACTTTACTAGGAAGCACAATAATGAGCTCTGTGCGTTCACTGCACTCTTTACTCCAGGCCTTGATTTTGATGAGGGGGGCTTGCTGCAATCGGTGTGCTCCCCACCTAGCAAATGGAAATGTTTGTCCTTCAGTTCCAGCTACCCCTGACTTGAATTCTTTTTTGCAGTGCATACATGCTCTTTGAAGTTCACGTGCCATCCATTTAGAATGAACACCACAGGCCGGCCTGTGCTGCTCCTGTCTCCAATTGTGTTTGGTGTCCCAGTTTCTCTGGGGAAGGTTCAAACCTGACAATACCCTTCACTTGGGTGTGGAAACCCCTCCATACGCTGAGTTTGCCAGATGGAGTCAGAAATTTTATGGCAGCTTGCTTGCTGCTCGTGTAGGAAATTCAATTTATAGGGAAACAGAAGGGTGATGATTTTAATGCAATCAAGTGTCTTGAAAAGTACTTCCTGGATGTCTCGTGCTATGTGCTCAGCTGGCTGTGTGGAGCAATTGATGTGCCGCGGCTCCTTCTCTATTGAACCGGGCAGTTCTGGGGAAAGAGAATTCAGATGTGGTTCAGGACAGGGCAGCTGCTTGGAGATGGAGGTAAGGGTGAAGGGAGCAGGAAGTGAAATTTTAAAAATGTTCCCGTGTATTTTGAAGGACTCTATTTGGGAACCCCCAGAAGCAACCAAATATATCCTGGAGCTAATGTTGAGTTTGGACATCTTAAAAGTTATAAACTTACAAGTAAAATATTTCTTAGGAGACCATGTGCTCTGCTCTATGTGGGCATAACCCTTTATGGTTTACAAGGAGCTTTAAAAAAAAAACATTTCTCTCTCTCTTTTTTTAAATTAAATCCTCATGACATTGTTCTGAAGTTGAGACTAATATTCTTATTTCCTAAATAAGGATAGAGCACAGGTTTTGGGGGACTGATATTGGGTTTAGATTCCTGTTATGCCATCTCACCTAATCTCCCTGGGGATTAAAATAATAATAATACTAATAATAACAATAATAATAGCTCAATAAATATTACTCTCACCCTTTCCCCTTTACTTTACCAGCTGGATAGGTTAGTTTCTGCAAAAGAGATTGTAAGACTGATGCCTACTTTAAGGGTAAACTATTTGATAAACAGTTCACTCAGCTAACTGCATAATTTCAAATTCAAAGTCACAGTAGTGGGGAACTGAAATTTGAAGTCAATGAAGGCTAGAATTTGTGAGAGAAAGTTGTTGAGTTTCTAAATTGAAAATTATCTCTTGGGTGGTACTGAGCTCTCCCCAACATGTCAGTCTCTTCATGTCCTTTCAACTTTTTAAATTTTGCCTACTTTTAAAAATGTGAGCAGAAAGCCAAGCATGTAATTATGCCAATAAATCTCCAGGGGATTAATAAGGCTTCACATATTATTGTACAATTCTTCTATTATGGGGGTACATTCGTTGATATTAGCTATAGTTGAACCAGGTTGAACCAGGATCAATAGGCATTCTTAGAGTGCCCAGTAATGTATGAGCCTACACATGCACCAATGTCTAGATCCTACTTAAATTGTAACTTTTTAGGCATGCTGTTTAAAAAGTGACTGGCTTACTTTGAGGACCAATCAACTGAAACATCACATTTAAAAACCATCATCATTTACAAATCCATAGACTTCAAGAAAACATATAAAAGCAGCATTTTTCAAAAAGTGACTACAATTAGTGAATGCATGGTATTAATGTTAAATTTGCTGATTTTGGTATGTGTTTATAATTATGTAAGAGCATGTTCTTGCTCTTAGGAAATATATATTGAAGGAGAGAGAGAAAGGGAGAGGGAAAGGAAGAGAGAGAGAGAGAGAGAGAGGAGGAAAAAGTATTAACAATTTAAATAATTAGCATATCTGGATAAGAATGCATGTATGCTCCTTGTCCTACCTATTCGTATAGCTTTTCTGTACATTGCAAATTATATCACAATAAAACTTTTAAAGAAGCAATAATAGAATTCTTTACTTAAAATGGTGAGATATTTTTAGGAGTGCTGTTTTAACCTAGAAGGTATTGCCCCTTCTCCCCGCATGTAGTCACTGCTAAGACTGGTTTCTCTGTCGACAGGCAAGGGAAAATGCCTATTAATGGTAGTATATTCTGGCAGTCAATATGAAGCTTAATTTGGGAATGGAACATGGCAAAAGGATGCAGAATATGTCAAGTTCCTGGCATTTCAAAGCCCAGTGAACTCTTAATGGGGACATCATGATCATCTTAAACCCGTTGCAAAGTTTGTTCCTATTTGACAGATCGCGTTAGAAAGCTTAAGTGAATTATTCTAGTGCTTCCTGTCCCATAGAATACAATCTTGTGGTAACATCTTGGAAAACAGCAAGTCATATCCTTCAGTTCATATTGTGATGTTCAACCCTTCAGGAAGCTGAGAGTCAAAGAGAGAAATACCTGTAGATTTCAAGAAAGCATATAAAACCAGCATTTTATTTTTCAGAAAGTGACTGCAATTAGTGAGTGCATGGTATTCACTGCTATGCATTCCACCATTTTCTCCAACAGTGAGTCTCCTAGAGCAAATTTCAACCCACCTCTGAGGCTTTAAATTGAGAGGGTTTCCCGAAATAGTCTAATTACCTGAACTCACCTTTGGGAAGGTGCTGTGAAAGTTCTCCGCCCTCCCTAGTCTGTAGTTCTCTTGTGCAATGGGGGATTAGTGCCAGGTTCTCTTCTAACCCTAACTGTGCTTGCTGTCATTACATAAAAGTCAGTCTCTCTGGTGGTGATGACATCATTGGAAATTTTTATATGTGAGATAATTTTCCAAAATCTACAAGTCTTATACATGATAAGGAATTATTTCTGAGCTTTTTCTAGTGAAAGAAGGTCGGGTTCCTCAAGTTTTAGCAACCTTTACTCTAGAAGATAAGAAACTCCTTGGATTCATATTTTTAGCTCATGCTGGCATTCAAGCTCTGACTCATTCTATTTGAAACATTGTTTTTTAAATACCAAAATATGAAATATTTATAATGCATATCCAAAGTGATTTAATAAACTATTAATATAATGCTAACACAAATAAAGTGAGGTGCATGTTACCACAACCCTAGCGAAAAAAAGGGAATTAAAAAACTGAAGTTAGAAGAGTCAGAGCTCCCATGAGAGGTAACAATAATTACAGTAGTTACAATCTGAGAACTCGAGACCAGCGGGGTGTGTGTGTGCGCTTGCTTCTCCCCTCTAAACACAGAGGGAGTTGATAAACCATGCCTGCATTATAGTTACTTCTTAGTGTTATAGCCTATAGACTTTGGTCTGCCTTTTGCTGATTTCACCATACAAATAGGCCCATTCTAAGAAATTCTGATATGTGAAAATCTCTACTTACAAAACATCAATTCTGGAACGATCATTTCTTTGACAAGGTTACTTTACACAGCCAGCCTCATAAGCACATGGAAAGTATAATTTGATTTGTCTACCACGTTGACTGTTTAAAGTGAAGTCTATAGTAATCTCTTACCAAAGAACCCCCAGTCAAGCAAACAAAATCAGATACCCCAAAGAGCCCTATTCAGAAACTCAGAGATGCTAAAATATAGAATTGCTTAGTAAAGTAATGAGATGTAGAGCCCCAAGACAAAATTATTTCAATGGCAATATATTAGGTTCATAATCCCTTAGACACAATTCTGACATACAAAAAGCTTAGAACACTAGTTTTTTTCCTACTCTATTTGATGGCAAAACTTGAGCTGACTTGAACAAATTTGGTAGAAAACCTGCCTAAAACTGATGTGAGTCTATTTATAGCCTTGCTTACTTCATTTAATGTGAATGTTCGTACTTTTCATTGCAGAAATATTAATGTGTTTGATTCAAGGGAACAGTGCCAGACTCTGCTGGCTTGTTATATAATAAGCAGCAGATGTGCTGTATTACCTTTGTAAAATCTCCAAATTCTGAACTTTGAAATATATACTGCCACCTGGATTTTAGCTAAGGGATCATGAACTATATTATTTGTATCTAGTTCTTTGAGTTGGCCGCAAATCCTCCACTTGTATAGTGTTTTGTTGTTGTTGTTGTTTTTTAAATCAATAGTTCACACTAATGCCATAGATTTGTTTTTATCTACAGGTATTTCTCTCTTTGACTCTTCCAGCTTCCTGAAGAGTTGACTACAAAATAAAAATTTTCAATGTAAATCATGTTTTCCTATAGATTATCTTAGATCCCAAAGTTATATATATATATATATTTGACTATATAAACAGCTTTGGTTTCATTTACAATAAAAATGACATACTTGTTAAAGCATATAGTTAAAAGAAGTTAATATTATGATATTAATAAAATAAATTGAAAAATCAAAAATATACTTAGTATAGTTTTCAAAATCTAAAAGTTGTCCTTTGGGATTCAACTGACATGAAAAGAGATTTGCTATTGCCTTGCAAAGCCATGCCTGGCATTTCTATTCGGATTCCAAAGTGAAGATACTCATTGGAAATATAAAGTGCTTAGTACCTTCCAACAGAAAACAGTGTAGAGAAAAAATTTCCTTTTGACCCTATTGCAAACTTCGAGTGACCTAACCAGGCTAGTTTTCTCTTAAAAGTATAGATTATATCGAATTTCTTTCCAGATTAAAATCTATTTTTTCTATTTCCATTTAAAAAGTTACATTCTGGTTGACTAAAACACAATCAAAGTTCGAATATTGGCTAGGATTTTGGAAACAGCAAGTCTGTTTAACTTGCACATGATGAGCTGCACTGCCCAGGGAGACACTGAATGAGTATTCTAGGTCACCAGGGCGCTTTTCTGGGGATCAGAGCTCAGAGTGCTAGAGGGGCAGGGAACGGAAGGATGTATGCCCTGAGGGAAAAGGGCTGGCAAAGGTGGGTCACCTGGCAAACACTAAATAAGACTAGTTATGTTCTTCCTTTTGGGGCCACTGACTATACAAGAGAAAATTGAAGAAAAGCTGATTGTTTGGATGGGGGCTTATTGTATAGGAAAGGCATCAGGCTTTTCTTGGAATACACAGAAAAAAATACATATATAGTTATATTTTTCTGGGCCATTAAAACCCCAGCAGAACAAAAGCGCAGAGGTTTCAGTACCTGGGAAATATGCTCAGGGTTCTTGAGATTGGTAGAGACCTGACCAGCTTTAGGCAAGCTAAGGGAAACGTATTGGGAATTAAAGTAGTATTTTAAGTTGGCAGCCCAAAACAGGAAAGACTAAGCAATGATTGAGAACAATGAAATAATCATTTCTGTGTTTCTTGAAATCTTTGTCTAAATAACCTATATTATCTTTTAAATCTTGCCATTGTGTGTAGATTATGCTGATATGTAATAGAATATAGAAATATATAAATTATGTTAAGTCAAGAAGGAAACAGGTCAAATGTTTGTGAATCAGATTGCTTGCCCAGGCTGTCAAGGATGAGTCAGAATTGAGGCTTTAATGTTCTAGATAAACACATACTTGGCTCTCACACGGCTCTGTTCCACCTTTGAAAAGAGCCTATTCTACTTCCACTCACTGTATAATTGGAATGGCTTTTTGTCTGGTGATGGCACGTCACCGTGTTTTATGGATAATTTTCCTCTCCTTCTCAGATCTGAGGTAACCCCAACTGAATTACCGAAATAGCTTCTTAGGTGGTTCCCTTCTTGTCTGCAGACTGAGGGAAATACTGGTGAGATCTTTTCATATCTCAGCAAATGGCTTTTATCCTCATATCACAAGATGGCCACGCTCCTTTAGGCACTGAAGAAAGTCCAGGCCGGAAGAAAGTAGAAGGACTTTTTCTGCCACACTTTGTCGTTTTATGGGGGGTTTTCCAAGAGCCTTTGCTTATGTTTTATTGGCTTGACTATATCTTATACTCACCCCTAGATAAAAGGATGTTGGAGAACCACATGGCTGCCTCAATCAAAATTGGAATTCTTATAGTAAGGAATGAAAGGAAATTTACATTTGGTGGGCTTACTTTGTAATTCACACACCTTACCAAAATTTCCCCCCAGGTTTTTTTGTGTGTTTTGTCTTAATCCTCACCCAAGCATATTTTTTTCCATTGATTTTTAGAAAGAGTGGAAGGGAGGGAAGTGGAGAGAGAGAAAAACATCAGTGTGAGAGAGACACATGGATTGGTTGCCTCCCACATACAGCCAGACCAGCTGCCCCAACCAGCTGGAGATTGAACCTGCAGCCCAAGTACGTGCCCATCCATGGCTTCAGTGTGTGGGCTGATGCTCTAACCACTGAGTATACTGGCCAGGCCCCCCCACCCCCTCCGGGTTTTCATTTGTTTGCTATTCTATGCCTAAATAATGCTTGTCGTGCATATACTACATATATATTATTTTATGAGGTCAAATTTATCTTCCATGGATTCTGTGTCTCACTGAATATTGAACTTATTCTCATGTGCTTATTTGCCGTTTATCTTCTTTTGATAAAACATCTGTCTTAGTCCTTTGTCCATTTTCTAATTGGACCTTTTTAAAAAAAAATGTTGAGCTTTAAGAGCGCTTTATTTTACATACTAGAACTTTATCTGATATTGGGTTGCAAATCTTTTCACCCTTAACTTATATTTTCAACTTCTTCACAGGGTATTTCAGAGAAAAAGTTTTTAATTTAGATGAAGTTCAGTTTTTACTTTTAAGGATCTTCTTTTTGGTGTCAACTTTAATGAATCTTTATGAGGTTATAGATACCAGACATTTTCTCTTATGTTTTAAATAAAAGTTTTATGTTTTAAATTTGCCTGGGACCCATTTTGAGTACATTGTGTGTGTGCGTGCGTGTGTGTGTGTGTGTGTGTGTGTGGTGTGAGGTTTGGGTTGAGGTTCATGCTTTGCCTGTGGATGTGCAGTTGCTCCAGCATCATTTATTAAAAAAGCATTTCTTCCTCCATTGGATTACTTTTGCATCTTTGTAAGATTAGTTGGACGTATTTGTGTGGGTCTATTTCTAGGTTGTCTATTCTGTTCCATTGATCTATTTGTCTATTACTCCACCAAGGCCACCCTTTCTTGATTAGCTACATAGTCATGTTCAAATTGAGTAGATTGACTCCTGACACTTATTTTTCTCAAAATGTTTTTAGCTAATCTAAGTCACTTTGCCTTTCCATATAGATGTTACAATAATCTTGTCTATTTTTAAAAAAAATCTTGCTGGGCCCTAACCGGTTTGGCTCAGTGGATAGAGTGTCGGCCTGTGGACTCAAGGGTCCCAAGTTTGATTCCGGCCAAGGGCATGTACCTTGGTTGCAGGCACATACCCAGGAGGGTGTGTGCAGGAGGCAGCTGATCGATGTTTCTCTCTCATCGATGTTTCTAACTCTCTATCCCTCTCCCTTTCTCTCTGTAAAAAATCAATAAAATGTAAAAAGAAATCTTGCTGGGCTTTTGATCAAACTATATTAACCCTTTGGGTTAATTTGGGAAAGACTTAGCTTCTGTACTACATTGAGTCTTCTAATCCGTGAACATCTTTCTCTTTATTTGGTTTCTTCCACTGGCTTTGTGTAGCTTTCTTTCTTTTTTGTTTTAATATATTTTTATTGATTTCAGAGAGGAAGGGAGAGGGGAAGAGAGATAGAAACACCAATGATGAGAGAGAATCATTGATCCACTACCTCCTGCACGCCCCACACTGGGGACTAATACCACAACCCAGCATGTGCCCTGATGGGGAATCGAACCGTGACGTCCTGGTTCATAGGTCGATGCTCAACCACTGAGCCATGCTGGCCAGGTGGCTTTGTGTAGTTTTCAGCACACAAGTTCTATACATATTTTGTTAAATTTATACTTAAATATCTAATTTTTTTCTGTGTAGGCATAATGGTATTGCATTTTTAATATGTGTCCATGAGTTCATTTTTATCATATAGAAATAAAATTTTTATATGTTGATCTTATGTCTTTATTCGTTTTAGGATTTTTATTTTAGATTTCTTGGGACTTTGTACATAGAAAATCATGTCATCTGCAGTTAAGGACAGCTTAATTTCTCCCTTTTAAATCTGTGTGCTATTTACTTACTTCTGTTGCCTTATTCAGTGGTTAGAACCTCTAGTACCATCCTATACAATAAAAGCCTAATATGCAAAATGACCAAATCGCGGAATGGTCATTGGGGGTGGGGGGGGGCAGGGCCAGCAAGCGGGCCAGCCAAGGTGGGTGCCAGTGGGCAGAGGGAGGGGATAGTGATGGGGGGGTGTGGAGGTGGCAACCGGCGGTGGTGGAGGGGCGATTGGGGGGCAGGACCGGCTGCTCGCCAGCTGGCGCTGTCCCCTGATCGGCCCCCCAGTCACCTCCCACAGAGGGAGGCCATACTGCGGGAGGCCAGACAGAGGGAGGCTTAGGCCCCTGAGGGCTTCTGGACTGTGAGAGGGTGCAGGCTGGTCTGAGGGACCCTCTCCACTCATACCCCCTGCCCCCCAGTGCATGAATTTTCGTGCACCGGGCCTCTAATGTTAAATAAGAGTGGGTATCCTTACTTGTACTGGCTCTTAAGAGGAAAGGATTCATTTTTTTCTCACTAAATATAATATTAACTGTAGGTTTTTGTAGCTGTTCTTTATCATGTTTAGGGAGTTCTCTTCTATTCCTGGCTTTCTGGGAATTGTTAGCATGAATGGGTGTTGAATTTTATCAAATGCTTTTTCTCCTGTCAGTAGATATGATCATATGATTTTGTTTTACTCTTTTGCCTATAGTGGATCACATTGATTGATTTTCAGATTTTTAGCAAGCCTTTCTTACATGTCTGAAATAAATCCACTTGGTCATGGTATACAATTTCTTGGGAACTAGTTGTCTATAGTTTTTGTTGTTGTTGTTGTTTTGTTTGTTTTTAATACCTGGTTTAAATCTTTGTCTAGTTTTGATACTAGGGTAATACTAGCTTCATAAAACAAAAAGTGCTCTCTCCTTTTTACAAAATATTTTTTGCACATTTTCTTCTCAGACTTTTATTGTTTCTATTTCAATTTCATATTTATCTAAATTTTGTTATGAAATTAGAGGTGAAGTAGGAAAACAAAAACTTGAAGGCAGAGTCAAAGGAACCTGATAATTTGAATTATTTGCAACTTGGGACACAATATATGGAGGTGTTAACAATGATTTCTTCAGAACTTTCCTTCTCTAAGAGGCCTGTTTACGTGAATGTTGCTTAATTGTGTTTTGCCTTTGCTTTATTGCTTTCCAGTTTATAATGACATTTTATACTGTGGTATACTATTGCTTTCACGAAATGTCAAGTTGCTTCATGCTTATGTGGTTTCTCCTGTAGTAGTGAATATGCTTCTCCAAGGCCGAGATTATGTTGCTTATTTCTTTATATTTCAGGAAATCTAATGCGGTGTTCTGCCTACAACCAAGTTTTAATAAATATTGTTGACTGATAGGGTGGCCTAAAGGGGAAACAGAGTGTAAGACAGGGAGAACTGTTATAACAGAGGAAGATTCAGGCAAATAGACCAGATTCCCACGTTTCTCTCTGATGACAAAGTAGAAACAATCAAAGGAGGCCCCCTGTGTGAAGTGGATTCTTCTGGAGCAGACCACCCGGCCATTTAATCAAGTCTGGTCAGTGCCCCAGGGAGCTTTTCCTTCAGGCTACAGCCTTGTGCATAGCACTGGGCCAACAGCCTCCTACAGTCGTCATTAACGCAAGGGCAACACACACACGCACACACACACACACACACACACACACACACACCAAGCCATTGGAAAAAAAAACTGCACCAAGTAAAGGAGACTGTTTACATGTTTCAGATCCTCAGCATCTGCGGTTATCATCTGTTTTCAGTTTGGTAATTTTTATTAAGGGAAAGTGGCACATGCTGTCATAGGAACTGCTCCAGCTCACGCTCCCCAGCAGGTCGCTGGGTATCCCTGGTGTGCGGAGACATGATATGTTTTCTGCCAGTGGATGAGGTGGAGGGAAAGCTTTGCTCAGCATTAATTTTTAGTTCACAGAAACAGACAGGCCATGGGCAGACATGTGAAAGGCAGAGAACAATTACGCCATTGAAGAAGTTTGTCCATTAATTTCACAAATAATTGTTAAGCACTCATAGTCCCTCACAATGACTTTATTTCCCCACGGAGATTTACGACAGTTGGCCTGCTATCAGGAGGTTAACCTTTGGGCTGTGATCTCCCCCTGTGGTCCATCTACATGCGTGGTCTGTTCCCCAACAGCCCAGTCTGCATCTGGGAGACAAAGCTGCCTGGGTTTGGGAGTGTGGCCTATAGTTAGAGAGAAGAGCACAAAGCTAATTGACTGTAACAAAACCAGAGCTTCATTAGCACCAACTAAGTGAATTGACCACAGTGATTTGGAAGGAGAGTCTGGCCACTGAAAGTTGGTCTCTGGTAAACTCCGAGACTAATTTACATTTTTATATGCTTTGAAGGAATAGCTGATAGCAGGTGTGGCAATATAGGTGGATCTTTCCACAAGAACATCTCACAGGTAACAGTGAAGGAGAGAGTAATGTTGCAAACACATTTTCCTAGAGCAAGAACTGTGACGGATGTCACTGACTTTGAGAATGACCATGATGTCTGCCCAAGGCTGAGAAAATGAAAAGAAAACAAGGTGGGGTCTGAGACTGGAGATTTCTGGGTATTTGTCCCCATAGGCCATGAGGCAACATAATACTTTCAGAAGATAGGCAGCATTGAGTTCAAGACAGAGCCTAGCAGGGGCCCTTTAATGACAGTAGGTCTCTTCTGGGAGGTTGGGTTGGGTTGCTTGGCCTAGCTGCTACTTCTTAAAAACAAGCAGAAGCCCTCTTGCAGGTGTCAGAGAAATTGTGCCACAGACTTTCCATTGTTGCTATGACTGTGAACTTTGCAAGACTTTTGGACTTGAAATGCTGAAGCTCTTCTACAAACTTATTGTACGTAGCTCAGGTCCTCCATGGATGACTATGATCCCACCACTTCCTTGATATTCAAAGTCATCTACCCAACTTGCCTGCCTGATCCTGCTGTTTCTGTCACTCACAAACTCATTTGACCTCAGGCAAGGGCTTAATTTCTCTGAGAGTCAATTCCTTTTCTGTAACTCATGGGGGAAAAAAAAGACAGTCTTTCTGGAGGCAAGGAAAGCAACCAGGATGGAAACTCTAGGCTGCACATGGTTGTAGTGTAGATAAAATAATATATGTGTCATGTATACTGTAAAGTTCTGCCAACATCCCCTCCTCAAGGCTGATGTATACAACCTCAGCTTCTGGGAAAACAGATGCTGATGGCTCAAAGCTGTTCTCCTCACTGGGAATTGCCCTCCGCAGCAGGACACTGTCTACCCCAAGGTCACATCTCCTCCCAAGGGAATACCTGCAATCAATGCTTGCCTTCTAGAGGGATCCATAGGCCTGTCCTTCTTACTCTATTTTGGGACAATTCTATAATGGCCATCCCAGCTCTAGAGCTCACCATAGAATCTGCTGAAATTCACCTGTAACCTCTCATGGATCAGCTTCTGCTCCTGTCAATCCTACCTTTTTCATATCCTGACAGGTATCTCTTTCAAGAATAGTCCTGAAATATTTTTTTGCATGCAACATGCCATTTCAGAGCCTATTTTTAGGGAACCCAGTTGAAGACACTTGGTACCAGGAATTGTCACAGGAAACAGACTCTCATAAAAGAATTATTTGCTAGCTGAATGCTATATATAAATAGAATATATATAGTCCATGTCCTGTTGTACTTGTGTAACTGTTGAGATTTTGACTAGTGGTAAAGAGAATTGGGATTTTGGTGGGAGGAGTTATCCTGAATGGTATCGGGAAATACGAGGGGAATTGTAATTATGGGAACTTGGGAATTGATGGCTATTCCTGAGCACCACTGATTCATCAAAGAGGGAATGATGACAGGCTAGGGTGATTAATTACCAACACAAGGCAGAATGTGAAAATTAGAGGACCTCTTTGGTAGCATTTAGGGAAATCCTAATCTCTTGGATTTCCCTAAATGCAGACAAAGAAGAGGATCAAGTTCACGACTTAATCAAAGGGGTAGTGGAGCTTCAGAGAAGGTTGAACACATATCCTGGAAGTTCTCCTAAGCCAATGTCAGTGCCTAACGGGGGGGGTGGGGGGGGGGGGGGGGAGTGGGGCCCTGACACTTGGGCTGGGGATACCTGGGTATATATATTTGTGAACTTTGAAATCCTAATTCCCTTAAATCTGCTGGGCTATAGAAATGGCGCATCTTCACTTATTTGAATATAGTGGCTCTACTTTGCTTGAAGATCATGCAGAAGCCTCAGTAATGAGAAAAAGTCCTCCCTCCCCCAAAGTTTACCCTCCTTCCTTTCCTGGTAATCAGCAAATGACAACAATCAAGTCTCTTACCATACAACCCAGCAATCATGCTTAGTGGTATTTACCCAAGAGTTGAAAACTTATGCCTGCACAAATACCTATATGTGAATACTTGTGGAAACTTTGTTCGTAATTGCCAAAACTTGGAAGCAACTAAGATTCCTTCAGTAGGTGACTGGATAAATTAACTGTGTACATCCAGACAATAGAATATTATTTGGTACTAAAAATAAATGAGCTATTGGGCCACGAAAAGACACAGAGAAACCTTAAATACATATTACTAAGTGAAAAAAAAATCCAATCTGAAAAGGTGACATGCTGTGTAATTTCAAGTTTATGACATTCTGAAAAAGGCAAAAACTATAGAGACAGTGAAAAGATCACTAGTTGTCAGGGGTTGATGGGGAGTGGGAATAATAGGCGGTGCATAGAAGATTTCTAGGGAAATAAAAATACTCTGTGTGTTACCAAAATGATGGATACATGTCACTATACTTTTATCCAAAAACCATAGAATGTACAACACCAAGGGTGCATGCTAAGGTAAACGCTGGACTTTGGTGATTGATGTGTCACTGTAAGTTTATCAATAGTAATAAGTTGATTACTTTCACCCTGGAAAAGGCAGCAATTCATTTTTACTGGAAGCCACACGTGTGTGGGTTATGAGTTTGCGTTTCCTGCCCACAGAGATTCTGCCCAACCCTACTATCTGAGCACTTACAGAGGGTTTGATTCATCACCACGGAATACTGCATAACATTGCCTTGGACCAATGGGCCCACTTTATAGCAAAAGATGTGACTCACTGGGCACATGATTATCGATTCTTTGGTCGCATCACACACTGTGAGATGCCAGCTTAGAGATAATTCTTTCTGGGGATAGGGCTCCATCCTCCAAAATGCAGCATACCCTCTCAGCTTTAGGCTCTGTTGGTCTAGAGACCCTAGTTCCTAGAGGGAGAATGTTTTCACTTGTCATAATACAGGGTGCCCCCCCCAAATGTATACATACTTTGAACGATTATAAAGCCAATGTTTATTAACATACAGTTCATTTTTAAAATTTAAAAGAATCTATAGAAATGAATATTTTATTTTGTCAATGCCTGTTTTCAAACTGATGGCCATTCTGGTCCAGGCACTGCTGATAACGGGAAGCAATGGAATTGTAAACATCAAGAATCCTTCCGTTCTGTATTTGTGCACCCTCAATTCGTCAACTGCTGCCCGTTTTGTGCTGCAAACTTTATCATTTATGTATCCCCATAAAAAAGTCTAGGGGCACTTTAGGATAAATTTCTTTGTTCAAAGCTTAGTCTGGCTTCACCCATTATTGCAAATCAGTTAAACCTGAAAAGGAGTGAAAATTAAGTGAGTTATCAGCTGTTAAGGTGTGTATGCATTTTTTGGACCCCCTATATAATAGATCCTGGTAAGAGGGAAGGATGAGAATGTGGCAAGCTGTCACAAATCCCAGAGCCTCACAGGCCAAAGCAATAAGCATTCACAGACCTGAGCGCCCTTCATGGGTCAGTCATTTTACTGTTCATGTTGCTCACACTGAGCATTTAATTCTCGGAGGGGGTATGACTTCACATGTGACCAAGAAACTGATGCTCAAGTGGAGAGAATCTATCCACTTTCTGGTGTGCCATTTGCCCCTCAAAATCCTCTCATTTCACAAATACTCTTATTTTCCTGGCAGCATGTCATTGTCCGGGATCGCACTGCTCGCAGCGAGCAGTCCAGATATCCTGCTTCACAGTGCATAGTGATCCTAAAGTAGGAGGTATGCAGTACTGCTCCCTGAATCTGAACTCTTAATGTATAAAGGACAAGCAAGAGAGTGAGCTGTTCTTCCTGACCTCAAATTCTAGTAAAGACAAGTATCTGAAAATCAGACGTTATTTGGAGGTGGGAAAGTGTTGAAGTTAATATTCTCCAGGGTTCGTTGGCTGAACAGGAACGGTATAATTAGTGTTGCAATATTTGTTAGCAAGGACATATGGAAGGATTGACTGCAAGAATCTTAGTTTTGGACATGTGCTTCCCTAGAGAATACACTAGTTTCTTTTTCTGTCTTTTCACCACCTCAAAGTCAGATGGGCAATATTTTTCTGAATAATATGTGCCTAGAGAGCTATTGGAGGAAAAATTTGTTTTCAATGGGGCATCAAACGAGAGAGAGAGAGAGAGAGAGAGAGAGAGAGAGAGAGAGAGAAGAAGAGAAGGAAGAGGAGGAGGAGGAGGAAAGAAGAGAGAGAAGAGAGAAGGAAAGGAAAAGAAGGTGAGTCAAGAAAAAGGGATCTCATAAAGGGAAAAAGTGCCTCACTTCTCCCCCTCCATGCCAAATGGGTATGTGCTGTGGCTCAGAGCATTTGGCAGAATGGCTAGCTCAGTCAGCAACAGCAGCAAGAGAGCCATGGCTCAAGGCCAGCAGGAGGCAGGCTGCATGGCAGCTGGGGGCTGAGCACAGGTGAGAGTCTGGCAGGAGAGAGAAGTACCAGGAGCAAATTGGAACTAGCACAGAGATTGGGTAATTAAACTTTAAGATCTATGCGGTAGGGAATGAGTGACTAAAAATCATCTTAAAGCTGCTATTGGATTTTGTGGTGAATGTGTTTCTGGGACATTTGCTGAAATGAAAAAGATATAAGATTACAGGGCTATACATTTATGGCCCATCTGTCTGCTTCAGGGGCAGACCATTTTTAGTAAAACAGAAGGTTCTGGACTCTGTCTCCCTCTTCCAGGACACCTTCCTCTAGAACAGTGGTCGGCAAACTGCGGCTCACAAGCCACATGCAGCTCTTTGGCCCCTTGAGTGTGGCTCTTCCACAAAATACCGACTTCTGCGCATGAGCCATGAAGTTTCAGTCGCACTGTACACGCGTGCCTGCACATGGTATTTTTGTGGAAGAACCACACTCAAGGGGCCAAAGAGCCGCATGTGGCTCGCGAGCCGCAGTTTGTGGACCACTGCTCTAGAACTTTTGAATAAGATAGGCTGGTCTCTTATTCAAGCCAAGCACAAGATTGCTTCTCTTCTGTTGCCTTCACCTTCCCTCTCAACCCCCACTCAACCTCTGCTGCCTTTGCCAGCAACTCCTGGAACTTGGCACCATCTCTCTCTTTGTTCCCCAAGGTATTGCTACCACAGAGGTTTGGGGTGTAGCAGTTCTCACTGAAGGTCTGGAGACAAAGCAGAGCAATAACTGAGCCGCCTCAGAGCAGGCTCTTGTCTGGCCTTCACAAGCTGCAGTGTGGCTGGGCTCTTCTCCCCTGGCCGCGTGTAACATTCTCTTCTCCTTCCTGTTCTGGTCTGAATTGCAATTCCTCCCCCGCCTCTGTCCTCAATGGCTGCCATCAAACAGTAGGCCAGGGCTCCCTGATTTCACCCTGGTGGGTCTTCCATTCCATCAGCCTCTTGACCCCGTCCCAAACCCCTCTTTTGTAGCAAGGCTTTGATAGTGACACACATCACCCCAAACAGGTTCCTAACTCTCAGAGTGAAACATGAGTCTTTGATTTCTAATTCCTCACTTTCCTCTGTTCACTTTTCTTTCCCCATTTCTGGGGCACGAAGCCCTTGGGTTTATATCAAGCTAATCTCTATAGACCCATCCTGGGGGCATCAGTTCCTTTGTGAGCAAAACGGGAGGTCTTTGATCTAGCATCTCCTCTCTCAACATCTAACCCAGAGCCCAGAAAAAGGTTAAAAAATATACTTGTAAGATTCTTCACTTTAGTTTAGCTTGTGATAGAGAAAAGTAGGAAAGAATTTAGCCGTTCATTAATACAGAAATAAATACCTAGATTATGGCCTGTAATACAATAAAGTACTATGCAACTATTAAAACAATGAAGAATCTCTATTTGTGCTCATCTTGAATGACTCTAAAAATTTATTAAAAATTGAAAAAGCACTTTCTGAATCAAAAGGTAGAACATGATAAAAAACATGCGCCTCTTTTTCTGAATGTTCAGATATCTTGATAAACATAAGAAATAGTCAGAAAGGGAGGGCTCCAGTCTGTTTCTAAATGGTGGAGTGGGAGATTTCTGTTTTAATATCTTACTTTATAGTATTTATCATGGAGGTCATTAGGTCATGGAATTATGAAGGTCTCTTAAAATATTTTTAAAGTAGAAACATTTACAGATACAGTACAATGGACTATATGAAGCCAATGGACACAAAATAATGGATCAGGTTAAATAATCTCTAGATCCTTTCAAATTTTATTATTCTGAGAGTACGTATTTCTATGTAAGGAACAAATAAAACTTTTAAAATATAAAGCACTTGAAATAATTTTTTGAATACATTAAGCACAACATGTGTAACTCTTATCCAAAAATTTAATTGTATTATCACTGTATCCTGTTGCTTTCTTATATTCTTTTTTTATTGTTATGTTTAAAGATGCTCAGTAATTTAAAATTATTACTGAAATTAAGTTTTTTCCCTAAAAACTTTAATAATTTACTAAATAATTAAATATAAACATATGCAAATCCTTTGTAGTACTAGTTGAGCACATATATAGTACTTAACATTCTTTATTTAACCAGAAAATTAACCACACAACATTTCTGTGATCAAGGTAGGGCTCAGGTAGGAAAAGAGACATCTCCTAGCCCTCGGGCCATAGAGCTATAGTGTTCTCCTGCTGTTTTCACTGTCTGAAGGCTGGAGCTTTGGGGCCCTTGCCTTCTTGCTCATTTCCTCTTGTCCCACCCAGGACCACTGTGTTTAATGGATGAGTAAATGGGCATGGGGAGAGCGGTAAGAGTAGTATTTCAGGAATATATCTATCAGTAAAGTCACTGACTCTCAATTGTAAGTCTTTATCACATTCTCTGGCCACCAGACTGCCCAGCCTTGATCTGACATGTACCTATGCAACCCTGGGTATAGCATCCTGGCACATCCTGTTGAACCCAGTCTTCCAGTATATTAAAAGAAAAACTACACAACAAAACTAGATTTGGCCCTTTAAGAAACCGAATTAGCTCTTTCAGATCAAGACAAGAGTCTACTTATTCTGCGGAAGCAGTAATTCAGTTATAGTTGTCCTGGTGGCCTAAAAAAGTCAGCGCCGCTTCCAGAGGTGCCTGATTTACTCCCTGGACATAATTTATGTCCTGGGAAAGTCTGATTTGGTGAGTCTTTGTTCTGTGAAGCTCAGAAGCAGGTCAAACATTGAGAATTCAGCATGTGACCTTGAAATTTGTGGCAAAGATGCAATACCATTCAAAATGGAAATAATAAAGCCTCCACATTCTGGAAGGTTTTTTTTTTTTTGATGCATTTTTCTTCTTGTTCAATTTTGCAACCCTTGATCTAGGGAAGAGTTTCTCTAACATAAGGCTGCTGCCAGCATAACAATTCATTCCCACAACATCTAATGTAACTCAATCGCCCTGGGACAGTTGCTGAAGAAAGAACTGATAGCAACAACCCACACTACTAGAGCAAGGTCTCTTTTCCTTCATTCAGTCTCTTGTCATGTTTGTTTTCAATCTGTCCAGGGGATGTTAGAGATTTGGAGCGAAATGTGTAGCTTCACTCAATAGGGAATGGTCTCATTCTTACCTTGCCAAAAATGACTAATAAAGTACAAACCCGGAGAAGATGAGAAGGTTGTATTTTGTCACCAGGGAGTCCTCCCTCTGAGATGCCCCTTCCCAGTCTTCTCTACTATTCTGCCCTTCCCTCTTTAGCCTTGATTTTAGTGTTGGGGTTTTTTGTTACTTAATAAATGGTGACTTCTGAATTAGGCATTATAGGTAAGCATTAAAAAAAAAGGAATATAGGGTCCCTGCTCTCAAAATGCCTATAACCAAAGGGCTCCATATCCTGTAATCATTTTTATTTCCTTTTTGTCCCCCACTGGGGGACAGTGAGATGATCACATTTTATTTCTAATCAGGAAAATGTAGATGAGCTTGGGACCTTTAAAAAATATTAATTAGTAGCAGCCATGTTTGAATTGGGCAGATTCTCATATGACTTTGGGACCAAGAGCTTGAGTAACAGGGAATTTTGACCAGCATGTTCAACCAAGGGGAGCTGGTAACTTTTATTTAAAAGCTAGAAAGCCCCAATTTATGTATCTCTTGGTTTTGTCACCAGGCTGACTGCAGACAAAGTGGATTTCTAAGCCAGATGGTTCTCCATTTGAGGCAGTCAACAGTATTTGGCAATCTGAACTTTCCATAACTCCAGTGACAAGCTGGGATGCTCTAGCCAGGAAGCTGAGATACTGAGATCCAGGACATACAGGACCAGTAGATGCTGAACAGGGCTGAGGATGTGGTTTCCAGCCCAACTACCTCAGGAGCCCATCAGCCACAGTATGCCCGTTTCTTGCTCTGTAGGCTGGAGAATGTGTGTAAGTGAACATTTTCTTTCTTTCCTACTCCATTTTCCCCATAGCTGGGGTGCATTTGGACACTGTCTACCAGGTTGCAAAAAATACTATTTTCTGTCTCCCAGAAAAATCAAGGGAAGAACCATGTAACTCTTCGATTCCCTCATGGACCCTGGTATATTGTAGGTGCTTAAAAATATACTTGTTGATTAAATCAGTAATTGATCAAGTAAAATTTTCATAGCTCCAAGATAGTCACCCTCTCCTTTGGATGAGCAGAAAATCAGTCTCCATTTCTTTTAATCCTTCGCATACCCTTTCATACTGACACTTGCTGCCTAGCGACCCTGCTTTGAATTAGTGAGGACACCGATGAAGAGATGGATGATGCCACATTAGGTTTGTTGAATATTGCAAACTTCTTTGACTTCAGAAAAACTCAGAGCATGTTTTGCAAAGCACTTTCCCCTCGATGTTTTAAGAGCATGTGGACTCAGATGGAAATTTAATCTGCATGTTCATTTACACATAACTCATCAAAACATTTTAAACAGACCTTTGAAGTCTGTAGAGCTTTTTCAATCCATTTTATGGAAACTTTTCAAGCATTTTTTGAGGTTTTCATAGAAAGCTGTGTTTGGCCAAGACCAAATACATTGGATACTGGACCTTCTCATCCCTACTGAATATTTTGTATTGATCCACATTTTATACCCTATATTCATATGAGTTTTGTTCTTGTGCCAAACCATTTCTTCATTTCCAAATTGATGCTGTTCTCTAAACTTCATGAAGAGAGGGACATACAATTGGAATTGGAAAGGAACAAAAACATTGTTAGACTTTGATGGATAAAAGCTGGGCATAGTTATTCTGTATGGCTTTCTAATGGGAAGACAAAGGTACCATGGGAAATTCTAACTGGTCAAAAGAAAAAGAAATCCATTTGGTTTGAGAATTACTAGTGTCTCTATTAGTTGGTGAATCTCAATATGCTCAGAAACACTAATTTGGTTTCATTTAGATCCATGAAATAATGACAGATTTGTTGGCAGAGAATGGCATGGTCATATTTGCATTTGTTAGGAGGTTGTTACAGCAGTGGAGGATGGAGCGGAGGGAGGCCTGATTCACATAGTCCCTGCAGTGGTCTAGGTGAGGAGGTAGAAGGCAGGCACACAGATTTGATATATATTTAGAAAGTCAATTAGCAGGACTAGGGCACATTTGGCTAGCGTGAGTAAATAGTGGATGATAGTGATAGAAAGTGAGGTAAGGAATACAGAAAGAAGAGCAGGTTTGGAATGAAAGAGTTGGTTAACTCAATTACAGACATGTTAGCTCTAACATGTAAATGAAGATATTGAGGTGTAAGGAGGTATTGGACTTATGATTCTGAAGCAGTGGGCAGAGTTCTGGACTGGATAAAAATTTGTCAATTACCAGATTATAGTTGGTTAGTCAAAGGTGAAATGTGGGCTCACTTTTGAAGGTTAATAGATCAAGCTTGTAATTTGGGAGAGAGAGGAGAACTGGAGAACACAGCATAGAGTAAAGGGGTTTTCTGGGTGATGCTTGTGTAGGCTGAGGAAAGGGTCCATTTAGAGAATGAAGAATTGAAGAGCTAGGGTTGAGACGGGATTTCTCAGGAAAAATGGTAGAAACAGGATGGAGGGCTGGGTCAAGATTAGGTGGAATTTTGACATATAGGAGAGAGAGTTCTTCCTCTGAGACCAGACTGAAAGCTTCTATTCTGAAATATATGATAGCATATATTTCTCAACTTTGTCCTGTTCTCTAAGTTGTAATGTCAATATTTTGGGGGAGCTCCCTGGCCTGGCCCAGTTCCATGCTTATTGTTGGCTCTCATGTTTTGCCAATGATGTGGAGGGTTATGTGTGGTCCAGGTAGGATCAAGAGTCCATCCCTAGACCAGTCACTGTGCCTGTAGGGCCTGGAAGACTATTTTCAGAATAAAAACATTGTGTAGTTTGGTGGGTAATGAGTAGAAAACTATTTAAAAACATTCACTAGATAAGATGTAAAGCAGGTAACTCTAATGAAGTTGTCTTAGTGAGGTTGCCTAAAGAGTTATCCTCAGACAGGGATTCAGTTTATGTGATTGACTGAGGCGCATTTCTCAGAAAACCATTGCGAAGCAGAATAAGGAAGGGGAAGGAGTCGGGCCAGGATGTGATCCTTGGTTTCATTGTGGGAAGTTTAAATCTCACTGCAGACTTGCCCTACTTTGAAGCAAAGGGGCCAGGCTTTTGCATCTTCCTATGACTCTTTGGTCAACTGCTGGGGTTGGGAATAAGGTATTGGTGTGATGGTGCTGATGGTGGCGGTGGAAACTTCCGAGGCTTCCTTGTGAAGTGGCTCCAGTCAGTCCAGAGCCAATTTCTGGAGAATGTAACAGGCCTATGCCCTTAGCTCAGCACTGGCTGCAGTTGGGGGATGGGCGCCCTGGCTGGTATGATACAGGAAAGTCACCAACAGCATCTATTGCAACACAACACAGTCCTTTCTCTGTTCAAATAGAATAGATCTCTGAAAAGTTAAAAAGCCAATACATCATCAAATACAGACTGTTTATTATATGCAATATATCATTTTAAATTTAACCAAAAAATTACCTCTCTACTTAGCAGCAACATGATGATCATTTATTAAACTGATAAAGTTAATGGTCTCATTTTGTCAATGTTTGCTCTGCCTGGGCTATGTGCTGTTCTGACAAAAAGTCGAAGTATTAGAAGAACCCGGGCTCTGGTAAAATTGAGCATACCAGAGCTGGGAAATCCGCCTCCAGCCTTAATTGTCTCATGAGGAACAGCATCTTTTCATGTGCTTATCTGCTGTTCATAAACATTTGGCAAAGTATCTGTTTCAATCTTTTATCCATTTTTAAAATTGGTTGTTTAGTTTCTATATATTGACTTTTGAGACAGATAGACAGACATACACACACACTGTACATACACAGATTATATGTATATTTGAATTTTGATGATGTCTCCTTGCCAACTTATAAATTCCTCAGAGCAAGGGAGTTCCTTGAAAACAAAAGGCATATTTTAATATGCAAGTTCGTGGCATCCAGTTGAGATTCAAGTGCTTGATGGATAGTTCTTAAGCATTTCATGATGGTAAGGACAAGTCCACATGTTGTTGTTTTTTCACACATTTGGAGACCATGCTACACAGAGTCAGATATTTTTTAATGTTAAGACTGTGCATTAACCTCATCTTATTTAAAGAATTCTGTATGCATAGCATATGTGATACACTTTGCAAAAGAAATACTTTTCAAGTTTTTAGAGAATGAAGACTGTCTTTATAGATAATTTTAAGTAACAAATAAACAATTTTAAAGAAACTAGTGACTGGGTACCAAATGCAGAATGCGTTAGTCGGTTATATTGCCAAAGGGCAGAATCTTGGTTTCTGAAAATAACTTGAAGAAGTTCATACCAATTAGCAACCCAAACTGAACTCTCATACAAAGCTTAATGTCATTTGGGATAAATGTCATTTGAAAAGTGAACAAGAAAAATAGATTAAACTGCTGATAGGAGCTCTGCCTTCTTCTCTGGTTGACTCAATCTCATGCAAGTTGGTAGCAGCAACTCCCATCGCTGTGAGAAAAGATGATTTTATTGAATCAAAGGATACCACATTCAGCATTGTGGCACACAATACTAGTCTTTTTTATTTGAGCCTAGTTTCATTTTTAGAGGGAATGGGCAATTTCCAGTAGTCACTGGAACTGTAATGGAGTCCCTAGATCTTCTTCACTCTTCTGGTGGCTGT
>NW_006383010.1:5412130-5416543 GCF_000327345.1 Myotis davidii | reverse complement strand
ACCCAAGATCCTTCAGTTTTGTTTTATCCTCTGACTCTGATGTTGCACAACCTGAGATCTTTCTGGTTGCAATTTTCATTCTATTTGCTTTTGTCTCATTCTCAGAGTCCAGGTGTCACACTTTCTACCTGAATGGCGTAGCTTCATACAGGAATTTCTTAACTCTGCTAACTATATTGTTGAATGCTTTACCCACTTTATGGAAAGGATTACTTCGTGGAAATGTTCTTATTTTCATGTTATGATTTACATATGGGAGTCTATGGTAGTTTTCCTGTTATTTAGACACTAAATTAAACCATCCGAATTTGGTAATATTCGCCATCATCCCATAGCAATTCTTAGAGTGTTTTTAAGTCCCAGACACTTTTCACATGTTATCTCTAATCTTTACACAGTTTTGTAAGATAATTCTTAATCCACTCATTTTACAAATTAGGAAAACTAATTTACTCACTCTGATTACACATCCAGAAAGTCAGAGTTTATTATTGGTATTACCAGTGGCATTGCTGTTAAAGCTTTGTGATAGATTTGGTAACAATAGTTGTGAAAGCATTGCAATCTTTATCGATACATTTTGAAAAAAGTTTATGGTACTCGTGAAGTGTTAGTGTAACTGAATTTAATTACATATTTAAAAGATATGAAATGGAGACTTAGAACCTTAGGTCCCTGGAAGCTTCTACAATCTCTTGAATAATCAAATATTTTGATTTCTATTATTACCTATTTTTCTACTTTGAAAGGGAGACAAAGATTACTTGTATACATGTATCAGTATATATGGACTTCCAAAGTTTGTTACTTTGGATCTTTCTGGGTTGAATAAGGATTCGTTTTATAAAAAAAATTGATTTAAAATATTTGCTAGTTTACACATTTCAAGAGCATATATGAGTATTGGAAAATGACCATTTACGAGGTTTATTGTCACCCCATTCAGATGCAAATAAAGAGGGCAGCTTCCTAAAACCGAAGATAATTTTCCAGGGAAGTGTGTTTCAGAACTAGGGAACGAACAAGCTGTTAGAATGTAGACATCATTGTTTGTGGGAGCTGGCAAGGTCAAATTAGTTGGAAATTAATATCCTACAAAATTTATCAATTCTTCTTACATGTAGACATGAAAAAAATAATATTATGTTACTGGATTTTGATAACAGTGGATGAAGACAATAATGAGAAATGTATTTTGAAATCTTATATCCTGATGACATTTTTAATATCCCTTCATGGCACTTACTATTTTTAAATGATTTATTTATTTAAGTTATTTGTTGCCTAGTGGTCAGCTCCCTCATTGGATTGCAAGCTTCTTGATGGCCCAGAGCACATCTGCTTTGCTCACCATCATATCTGCCTGGCGTGAGTTCTGGCATATAGTAGTTGTTAAATAATTGTTAGATAAGTGAGCACATTTTTGTTCTTCTGGGACTATAGTCTGAGGAGGAGGCTACAACACCTATATGCCTCTGAGCCTCACAAGGGGGAAGAGGATAGAGCCGGTGGCTTCTGTGCTCCCGGGATTTCCAAGTCCTTCCCATTCTTGCCAGCAAGTGGAAGAGGAGGATGGGCTAAAGCAGTGTCCATGCTATGGTCAGAATGAGAAAAACGACTTTCAGTTTCTCAGAGAAAAGGGGGACTCAGAGTTAGGGGTCACTGTCTCAAGCCCAGCCAGCCGTGGTAGGAGAGGGCTATGAGCTTCCTCTATTGTTAACTCCTGTGGGGCTACCTAGCTTCTGCTGTCTTCCTATCTAGCCAGGGTGGGCCTGGGTCGGCTGTTAGGGATCCCTTTTCACTCCCTTTAATACAGAGGAAACAGAGTTCTAAGTTGAACATGGAACTCAGTGGAGAAGTGGGCTTAGCATATAAACTTTTAATAGCTATCTTAGGCGAAACATTGAGTGCATTTTCTATATATTGAGAGTCCGTTGGTTAGCAACAGGAAACCAACTTGAATAATAATTTGGCCCAATAAAAGAAGGATATGTGAAAAGTAGCTTTAGCATCCAGTGTAGAAAACTGTACTGGAAAGAGAGAGACTGTTGTAAATAGGCTCTTGTTCTGTATTTATGTTTTAGAGGGCATGATTAATTCTTATATAATGAACAAAATAATAAAATAAGCTAACTGTGCTGTATAAAAAACTGGGTTTTCCCCCAACCCCAAACAAATATTTAGGTAAAATACCTAGGTAGGTAAAAGCTTTAATCCCAATAAAGTTCTGGCAGCAGTAATATCATGCACAAAACTCAGTATGTGCTGTCATTTTTAAGTGATTTCATTATAAAAGGCCTTTGGAGTGTGTCAGGAAAAGAGGAGATCTACAAGCACAGAGAAAGCAGTCCATTCTCTCTTTGGGTATCACTGTGCTTCCAGATCTCTGAAGTCTGAATTTGGAAAGTGAGAAAGACCTGGCTGATTCCATTTGCCAGGGAGCTGCAGAGAGAAGAAAGCTGACCCCGGAGGCTTGAAGTTCTGAAGAAAGGACTTCAGGACTCTAATGGTTCCCTCATGAGACTTTTGTTGTGCAGTCCCTCTCTCTATTCTTCATCCAGGTTGTCATTTTTACTCTCCTGAGACCTGATTGATGATTTCAATGACTTCTCCACAATAATCCTTGGGTGCTGGTTCTGATCAGCAAACTAGATGTTTGTTTCATTTTTCAGATATTCCCTTGATTGGTTCCTGATTCCCAGTCTCCATAGTTTGCATTTTTTCCTTAAAAGAACAGCATTTGCCATATGCCATATCAATCCTGTAATTGATCCAAGTCCTTTTATAGTGGATTATACTGTTGAAAGCAATGAGGGTGTCATTTGCTCTCTTAAATTAAAAAATTTTTATTCTCTGTCTGTTTCCTCTGTGTGTTTGTACTCCAATGCAGCTAAAAGCCTTGAGTTTGTGGTGCCCACAAATGAGCGCACCAGCTGAATGAATAGATACGCACTTATATTCATGAATTGTCTTTATTTGAAAATTCAGTGGCCCACATTCAATAGTCACACATTCTAATTTTCCAAAGTAGAGGATTTATAGACCTAATAGTTGACAATTTCAATCCTTTACATGGACTTCTTTGTGATGCTGTTTAAAAGTGTGTTCTATTTGGGTGTAAGTTTCCAAAACCAAGCCATTGCCATAAAAATGTTTAATTAAGTGCAATTAAATCAGAAAAGTATTGCCTTTTTATACTTAGAGTAGAATCTAGGTCCCATTGATGGAGATTGATACAGAATCAGAATTTCATAAAAAGAAGGAATTTTTGAGCATCTAGTTTTATATTCCTATTTTTCAAAGAAATTAAGCATCTTGTTATTTCTCAGTCTTTCTTAGAATGGAGAATATACTTGTTGGCATTAGAGCTCAAACTAGACCTAATTCTTCAGACTCTCAGTTATTACGCTACTTCACTAACTAAACATATAGATGGATTCTTTAGGTAAGCATGTTATTATTCTGTATAAGCAGTGGAATGGAGAAGCAAATGAGCATAGATGAGTGTTTAAATAGAGAAGCAAGGAGGTAGATAACTATATTGCTTCCATTTAAAAATATTTTTATTGATTTCAGAGAGAGAGAGAGAGAGAGAGAGAGAGAGAGAGAGAGAGAATCATTGATCAGCTGCCTCCTGCACACCCCTACTGGGAATGGAGCCAGCAACCCTGGCATATGACCTGACCGGGAATCGAACCAGCCACCTCTTGGTTCCTAGGTCCACGATCAACACCTCAGCCACGCCGGCCAGACGAAGACGGTCCTTGGGGTCCCTTACAACTACTCTAAAGTTCTATGTGAAATTTTGTGAATGTGATAATAACAATGAGTCTTAGAAGTATTTTTTGTACTTTAAAGATTTAGGAATAACAGACAAGTACAGTGAGCAGCAGCATGTAGTGGCAAAGATGACAAGATCATGTCAGAGTACAACTGGAAGATTTAAAACAAGCAAATGTCCAACAGTTGTCCAAGTCTGTGACCAAAAGGTGGGGGAAATCCTACTATCAGCTTACACACACTTTTAAATGCTTGGGCCCGCGGGGACAAGTCGGTTCATCACAATTACCAGCTGCTCCTCCTGCTAAATTTAACGTGCATTTTAATTCAGCGGTCTCTTCCCTGCAAAGGGGGGGCGGGGGTAGTGAATACTTAGGGGGAGCAAACCGAAGCTGAAGGGGGGCAGGAGAGCAAATCATTGCGGTGACACTGCATTTACGTCCAGGACGTTCTTAGGGCGGGACACCGGCTGGGGAGGAGGCACCAGGTGCAGCCCACTGGGGAGGTGGTCGCTGTTTAAAGCCGAGCGCGGGGAACGCTCTGCCGGGCGTCAGGACTGCCAGGCCCCAAAGCCAGGTCCCTGCACCACCCACGAAAGACAGCAAGGGCGGGGGGAGCGAGCCGTTTCTTTTT
>NW_006383010.1:5388901-5412020 GCF_000327345.1 Myotis davidii | reverse complement strand
CTTTTATTTAAAAATATTTTTATTGATATCAGAGAGGGAGAGAGCGAGAGAGAGAGAGAGAGAGAGAGAGAGAGAGAGAGAGAAGCATCAATGATGAGAGGAATCACTGATTGGCTTCCTCCTGCATGCCCCACACTGGGGATCGAGCTCACAACCTGGGCATGTGCCTTGACTGAGAATCAAACCATGACCTCTTGGTTTATAGGTTGATGCTCACCCACTGAGCCACGCTGACCAGGCTTTTAAAAAAATAGATAAAGTTTATTTTCAAACTTATTTAAGGCGATAATCTTGTCTATGTTTGGAAAATTGAATGCTTAAAGATCATGCAACATTACCTAGGTTTGCATATCTAAGCTTAAGTCCATTCTCAAGTTGAAATGCTGTTATTTTCCCTGAAAGTATACTGATGTTTAACAAATTTTTAACAATTCATTTTCTGATGTTGATTTAAGAGGAAGCAGAACTGAACTTTTACTGAAAAGGAACCACTTTTCTAAGAATAATCTTTTGCCTAATAATAAAAATAATAGTATTGATATGGAGGAAAATTGTTATACAAAGAGGACATGACTCTCTAGCCTGGCTGGTGTTGCTCAGTCGTTGAGCATTGACCCATAAACTAAGAGGTCACTGGTTCGATTCCTGGTCAGGGCACATGCCCAGTTTGCAGGCTTGATCCCCAGTAGGGGGCATGCAGGAGGCAGCTGACCAATGATTGTCTCTCATCGTTGATGTTTCTCTTTCTCTCCCTCTCCCTTCCTCTCTCTGAAAAAAACACACAACAAAACATATTATTAAAAAAAAAAAAGACATGACTCTCTTGACACCCAACAGCCCTCCAGCTATAGGTTTAAATGCAACTCTCACCACTTATCTAAGCACCAGTTGAATTTTGCATTGAGACTTCAAACTACTCTGAATCTTCTCCTCCAACACTGTCCTCCCCATATTCTTGCCTTTCTTTCAGCCTGTCTTCTGTCCCCATGCACTGGAAGCTCACCAACCTCACCTGTCATGTTCAGGGATAGCCGTTATCAGGCGCAAAACACCAGGTCTTCCCTTTTATCCACGTGAACACAAGATGACATGAACAAGAGATGTTTGCAGACATAGCATCCAGGGCTAAGTCAGCTGAACCTTCCAAGTGGTTGCCTTGGGTTGATTTTATGTCTATGAGCACATGTTGTTGTTATTGTTGTTTTAAGTAAACATAAAATAGTAAAACTAGGTTTCAGTGCATTAAGTAGATAAATTGGGAAAATATTTTTAACCAAATAATTATGCCTCATTGAGGTCTCATGAGCTGTTGCTATTTGACATAGCAGCTGCAGTTTTAAGTAATGGCCAAGTGGGAGCTATATGCACTTTCCATGGTAGGAGTTGATTTTATAGACTGACCTATTGCTTTAAACAACACAGTAGCCAATCCTTTCTTTGATGGAAAAATTACATACATAAAATCCTTTTAAAACCCCTATGGAGTATGTATGAATGTAGTGGGGTAGAAGTGGTGAGTACAAGGTGCCATATATATGTTTGTGTTTAGTGGATGGGTTAACAGGGGCAAGGAAAGGGCTTATTATATAGACAATCTGTATTGTAGCAAGACCAATATGTCGAGTATCCCTATGATTAAATTCAGTGGATTTCAAATAAATTTATGTTCAAACGAGGCTTTTAAAAACATGTTTTAACATAATTTTTTAAAAAGCTGAGTTGACTTAAAAACTGTCGCAACTAGTACAGTTGTCAGATATAATACTATAGAACACCTAGTTAAATTTGAATTTCAGATGAACAGCAAGTGATGTCTTAGCATAAATTTCTCCCAAATATTGCGGGGCACATACTTACACTAAAAATTTATCACTGTTTAGCTGAAATTCAGATTTTACTGGGTGTCGTGGATTTTTATTTGCTAAATCTGGTAACCGAACAACTAAGCAAATGTTGGGAAGTCATTCCTTCAGAATCCTGTAGTACAACATAGCTTGAATGTGGCATTTAAAAGTGAAGGAAGCCGTCTCAGCAACATTTGAGAAAGTTACGATCTGCTAGTGTGTCATCAGCAAAAACTCATGTGCCTGGTTTTTGCCCCTTTCTTGTTTTATGGTATTAAATAATATCACTCTAAAACTCTTGCCATTATATGAGTTTACTCTGAGGGAGGACACCACATTTGAGCTATTCCCTTATCCCTGAAGACAAAAGCTTTGAAAAATGAGGACCATGTTTGAGTCCTAGATATAGAAAGTATGCTTTCCAGCCAAATGCAATGTATTGTTTCAAGCTGATTCCTGCCCCCTCCCCTCCTTTTTTTTTCCTTGGGAGAAAAGCACAGCATCTTAAACTAAAGCACACTTCAGCCGTCCCTGGGCTGGCTGGCTTGCTGGGTGCCAGCAGCCACAACACAGGGCTTTCATCTGGGCTTCAAAGTGTGGGGGAGGGAGAATGGGGGAAGGGAGTGGGGAGGAAAGGGAGGGCAAGTTGAATGCAAAAAGGGAAACAAACAAACAGAAAGGAAAAATGGGATGGAGCGGGTAGAAGGAGTAGTCCCCTGTCTTTCAAGTATCACATCCAGTGGCCAGGACTGCAAGACGCAAAGCCTTCCCCGTTTCCCCCTGTCCTGCATTTTTTTTTGTTGCTGCCACTTCCCATGCTGGGAAGATTGTTGTCATCCCTCACATATTTTATCCACAGAAAAGGCTGCCCTGCCCTGGGCTTGGTGATTGAGGCTGTGCCCCTGGTCTGCCACTCTATCAGTGGTTCCCAAGGCTGTCTAGCCTGGGAAAAGCTGCATGGACACGTTCCAAAATCAGCATTACATGCATCATTGTTCTTACTCTCCCTGATTAGAGTGCACACAATGAAAACAACAGCAACCGCCTCGTTCTCTAGCCCTCCTCCCAGCATCAGGCAATTCTTCGTCTGTTTTTCTTTCTCTGGGTCTTCCTACAAGTTAACTGCTTCAGCGCTGGGGAAGTCCCAGACCTCACAGCAACTGCCCTGCCTGTCACTCTGTGCCTCTAGGGGGTCACCCCGGCTCTGGGGCAGCGGGGAAGCAGGCAGCCTGCCCTTCTCCGAAAATCTAGGCAGAGTAACTGAGTGAAAAGTCGTAAGCTGTGTGTGTGGTGCTGGGTTGGCTATGGGCGTGCACAGCCTGGAGGCTGGTTAGGCCCTCTGAGTTTCTCATATGTTACCTGGGGAATAGATGTAAAGAGGTGGGGGTCCTGGTGTTTTAACTCTTAAAGCCACAAAAATTGACCTGCTTGAAACCTGTTGGGTTTGGTTGTTGAGACTCAATTATCCGCATGAAACTCTTCTCAACCTTCTTTGGAACTTTTGAATAAAATCTTCCTAAACATTTGCAAGTGTGTAGGGATATAGTGGACGGGGAATGACAGTTTTTACTTTAAATGCTACAGGGCAAATATAAGTGCTATTACAATAAATATAAAAATGAAAATTCTGTTTTTAAAAAAAAGGAAAGGAAAAGACTTCCAAAGCCAATCACGACTCCTTTATTTAAAATAGGGGTGGGGAACCGTTTTTCTGCCAAGGGCCATTTGGATATTTATAACATCATTCAGAGGCCATACACAATTATCAACTTAAAAATTAGCCTGCTATATTCGGTCAAAAATTTTAATTAACTCACCCCTAATGCCTAGGCAGGGTGAGACCAAATGATTTTGTGGGCCTTATGTAGCCCTTGGACCAGCTGTTCCCCACCCCTGATTTAAAACAATGGCGGATACATGACATTCCAGTATAAGTGAAGAATTTTGGATGGCCCTGTGGATTATATTGTAACGTAATTGACCTGACTTTTATTTAAGGGTGTGAGCGGGTGAGGGTGAAGAAGGCTATTGAGCATGTGTCAGTACATTCAACATTATAACCCCAGCTCTTCCTGGGCTGCACACATATTGTTAGTCTGGAGAACTCTCCTTCACACCTGGAGTCACAGCTCTAGTGGAGGGACTTTAATACAGATGTAGAGACAAACATCACCTGCTGTGTCTTCTGGTGTCTCCTCCTGAGACAAAACATTATATATACTTACGGCCTGGATGGGGACATTGGTCCTGAATTTGCCTTTAGGCCAGTAGGAAAGATGAAAGGTTGAGGTTTACCTTTGAATACTGTCCTTGACTTTTAAGTACTTTTAGGACATGAAACAAATAGAGAATGACCCTAAGTATTGTAAGCTCTTAGAAATGCAGGGCTTTATGTTGTTGTGCAAAGGTCTCCTGGTTGAGACTGGATGTGGCTGTCCTGTTACTTGAATAAAGATCCATAAGACTGCTATTAGAAAACCACTGTTATTCATCCATCTCTATAAATGGAGAGGATTTCTTCCTCTTCCTTCGTTTCCTCCCACTTCCTCTCCTTCCAGATACACGACACAGCTGTAAGGAACATAACACTGTTAGCCAATTTCTGATAAATGGCATTTTGTGGTCCATACATCACATCATCTTCCCAGAAGTTGATTCCTTCTCTGTTGTTTAATTGGTCAATGGTTTGTCTCCCTGCCACTACCTATACAAACTCTCTAGTGTCTCATAAACAAACAAACAAAAACTCCAAATCAGAAACAACAAAAACGGAATTGACTCACTTGGCCAAGACCTGATTTTTCTTACCAATCATAAAAATCCCACAATGAGAATTGAGATAGTAAGTTATTGGATGATGCTTGAGACAAGAGTAGGCCCAACATGTCTAAGAGAAGCTGGGGTTGGTTCTGGTTTCCAAGGCCATAATTGTTCCTTCTATAAGGAAAACTTATTTCTTTGGACTCGGGATAGCTATGGAAGAGATAAAACGACATGTCATTATATAGCTCTTAGCTTTACTCCTCAGATCTCTGAATATAATTTTTTGCTGGAATGAATTAGACTATTTACATTATTACATTATATCACTAGAATTTCATTCCTAGAAATAGAACGGCTTTCTGGCACTCATACTAATATCTCAAGTCTGCTCTTCTTAAATACATACATATATAAGTAATTCCTAAGCAGAGGTCCTCCTTACCCATAACCCCAGCTTATCTTGAATGATTCTCACCAGATAAGAGTTGTTAAAGTCACTAATGGGACAGAATGCAGGCAAGAACATAGGACTTGGAGCTGGAAGTCCTGTAATTCGACTTTGGCTCCATTACTTGGTAACTTTGAAACAATCAACCGATGTCTTACTATACCCTCATCCCAGAACTGATGTGAAGGTTAAAGGAGATAATGGACAAAAATATTTATAAAGTATACACAAATTTTAGTTGCTAAAGTCTTTTCATTGTGTGAAAACTGTGAAAATGAGATTTATTATTGAACCAAATGGGTTTATAGTGGGTAATGCTTATGGAGTTTTACTTATATATATTTTTAACGTAGCTCTGCATTAGTTATTATCTTTAAGCTATTTAAGGGGCACTTTACCACACACACAGGTACACATACACAAAATACTTAAATCTTAACAATATCTGTATTTGTTCCCTAAGGGCTGCTTTAAAAATACTATGAACAGGTAGTTTAAAACAACAGAATATAATTATCTCATAGTTGTTGAGATCGGGATTCTGAAATCAAGGTATTGGCAGCATCATGCTCGCTCTGAGATACTGGGTCAATCTTCCTTGCTTCTTCCTAACTTCTGGCGATGCCAGCGATCCTTGGCCTTCTTTGGCTTGTGCTGAATAACTTCAGTCTCTGCTCCCATCTCCACATGGCACTCTCCCCTTGTCTCTGTGTCTTCCCAGGGCAATCTCCTTTTTCTTGTAAGGCACCAGTCATATTGGATTAGGGCCCACCCTAACGACCTCATTTTGATTGCATTTGCAAAGACTATTTCCAAATAAGGCCACATTCATAGGTGTTGGGAGGAGTTAGGACTTCAACATATCTTTTTTGGGGGACACAATTCAACTGATAATATCACCCTACAAAATCACCCAGTGTCTCATTGGCTGGGGACCTTGCTACCAGGCTGAAATTTGCCATTTAATTAGCCAACTAACTTGTAGGTAAAACAAGGGAGTTGGAATAGACCTTTCAGGATATTTTTAAATTTTTTATCATGTTTTATTATTTTAGTACTCTCTATTAGTAATTCTTTCTAAGACCATGATGGTTCTCTTTACTCACCAACAAATCCATGTACACCAAAGTCCAGTCTGGGTGCAGAAAGAAGGGGTGAGCCATTGCAGTTTCTGTGAGCCCATCAAGCAGAATTATTTCATCGTCAGCTTCATCACCCCAAGTCCTCACACTCTCTCACTGAACTGGTACAATATTCTCTCAGCTGCTTCAAGTCTCCTCCAGCAGGGGCTGCCGGAGTGAGCTTTTAGAAAACACACCTGACCATCTCACACCCTGTATAACATTCTGTAAGAGCTCCCCATGTGTGCTGTATGGGGTAGGGTTCCTAGTTTGGCACCAGGGGTCTATAAGCAGGAACTGCTTACCCAGACGCGTCTGCTCAAGGTTTACCCCCAATAAATCTGATCTCATTTTTCTCCCACCATGTTTCACATTTTTATTCTTTGGTGCGTTATGTTCCCTCTGACTGTTAAGCCTGTCTCCTTTCTTTCCTGCCTAGGGAATTTGTATTTGTCCAACGACGTCCAATTCAAATGGCATCACCTTCAGGAAGAAATACTACTCTACTCAGAAGTAACCATTCTTTTTCCATATCACCGTTTAGTTTATATTCCTATTTTTGCACCTATCACTGCATTATAACAGTGGTGTGTGTGTGTGTGTGTGTCCCCACACTAGATAGGATGTTGCTTAGGGTTGGGGTGATGTCTCTGTCTTTGAGTAAGAACCTATACCTTCATTATTTTCAGATGTCAAAGTACCAACCTAGTTGGTACTTAAAGACATTTCCTTAAATTGAATTAAATAAACAGTTCTTGACAGTTCTGAAACCAGCAGTCAGGGTCAAGTGTGTTTTTGTTGTTGTTTTTTAAATGTGGGTTGCTTTTGAATTAATACAACAGTAGGACGTGCTTTGGCACAGCTGTCTGGCATACCTGGGTTACGTTCTAGTGCAAACAGCTGCGTTGCTGTAACTTGCTGTAAAACACCCACTTCACACGGGGCCTGCGGGGCCCATGGAAGGCCGCCAGGCCCAGGGCTGGCAGTTACCTGAAAACACTTGGGTTAAATTTCTATTACCATGGCAGTTAGGCAGCCCCTTGTAATGATTCCCGTCCACTGGCAGCCTTGCCTTACAGGACATATCCTGATAGGGCTGGACTCCCAGAGAGGCAGGCCTGGCTTACCTTAGATATCGCCCCACTGAGAGCGGCTCCCAGTTGCCTGAGAGCTGCCCTGCGATGCCCAAGTCCGTGTTACAGGACTGCAAGTTGTAAACTATCAACCACATTAACCCGGGGAAGAGAAGTCTAGTTGGTGTGCTCACTTCTCTGTTCTCCTGTCAAACTGGCCCCTTTCTAATCCTGCTGTGGAACTCTGGGAGGTGAAAGCTCAAGCTCTTACTAAGAGCTAGGCTGGGCCAGGGAAAAAGAAAGGGAAAGGGTAGAGCCTTGGACACTGCTGGGAATGATGGAGGAGGAGGCACACGTGCCTCAGGGAGGATGGCTGTGCTGCCAGAGTTGGAAGAGGCTGGGCTGAGTGCTGAGCTTCAGTGTGGCTTTGAATTGTATGTGAATCAGGATATCTCCTTGTTTATATCCGCCATTCTCTGGGTAGGTGGAAACACAATTATCAATGCTCTTTTTTTTTTTTTTTTTTTTTTGTCAATATGAACATCCAAACCCCTACTTCCACAACAGTGCTTTCAAATACCACTAATCGGTGATAAGGGCCACAGCCTGTGTTTGTGTTTGTCTTGATTCCAAAATTAGATGGAAGCTCTCAGGGAACAGGACCCATATCTCATGCATCTCTGTTGTGCCTAATAGACTTTCTCACCCCTGATCACAGCCCAAAACTTTTGAATTTGGAGAATCTTGTGCATAAATGTAGCAGATGTGAGCTTCCATAATCTAGGGAAATAAATCTCTTAAAAAGGGGCTGAGTAACAGTGGTGATTTGGGAGGAGAGTCCTAATTTGGTGAGTAAAGGAGCACCTATGGCTGTATCCCATTACTGCCTTTGGCAATGAAAATCCAGTAATACACAATCTTTAGGAGCATTATTAGAAATAAGTAGGCTCTGGAAAAAAATAACAAATCGCGGTGGATAAATGGATTGTTAGAGATGTATGTTACCACAGAACTCAGGATTTACTTTATTTTAGATGTCTGAACCTGGTAAGTACATGGATTCTATACGAATTCTTATAAAGGCCTACTAAGTGTAAGGCACTATGCCAGACGTTATTATAAAGGGTTAAGAGAATCCACATAGTTGATAGCCTGTTTCTCAAGTTTTCTGTAAGGGAATGTAATACTACAGGAAGGAACATCACCTCAAACAGGCCTCAAATCACTCAGCAAGGAGTGCCCCTCCGGTGGGCAGCATGGCCCTCTGTCCACTACTGGTTCCCCAATGATGTTTGTTAACTAACAAAGCTGACAAGATACAACAAGTTCATGGTATCTACAAGTCATTTCCCTCCTGTTGCAAAGTGCCAGTGACGTCTGACTGCCTGTCACACACAGCAAATTGTTCCGGTACTCCATCATGTTCGGAAGCTTGCCTATCATAAAGGCCTTTGAGTCCATCCCATGAAATGTCAAAAGTATTATAAATATTAGTGATGGGCCAACCTTAGAAGCGCTGGAGGTTTAGTCTGGGAAAAGATCCAAGATTTTGTAAGCTTATATAAACACTTTTGATCTTGAAAAATTGGTCTGCAAATCTTGCAAGAACAGGTTCTCTCCCAGGATTTACAGTATGATTTGGGGTTAGTGTACCTTATGTGGTTATTTTGGGGGGAAATTTTGCTATTCATTCTTTTTTATTTTTAGCATTCTGATAAAAATGCACCAAGATACGTGTGCTATATAACAAAAACAGACTGATTTTATTTTGCAGGAAAGTCATTTTATCTCTGAAAATAGGCAAGAAAGTATTCACTAATCCTTATGTTACTAAAATTAATTTAATACTTCCAGTGAATTATAATACACCTTTATATTTAGAAAAAGTAAATAAATTGAGAGTCTCATGATAATATAAACAGGTGTGAACTGATATTAAAGCTAAAATACTTTGTTAGCACTTTTCATATTGCATTTAATCATACTTAGTTGATTATATGTACAACATAGTCTATAATATTCAAACATAATATGGGTATACAAAGAGTGCATCTACTCTAACATATCACTGAGATTTTATTTCTCAAGCTCCATTTATATGTAAACCACGGAAATGTGATTCTTAGCAGAAGATTCTACTTGAGTTCAGCTCCAAAGCTGGTATTGTATAGCAGAGGGGAGGGTATTGTGCAAAATTTCTCCAATTATGATCTTTGGAACATAAATAAGTATGACAGGAATAGTATTCTATGATAATAACTTTTACAACTGTAGTCTAAACACATTTCTTTACTGTAGAACTTTTCAGAACCTTTAAATGTACATTGTTCAGTTAGATTTTTTAAATGGAGGATCATTCTGAGAGACTAGCTATCCATGAACCAAATTTGGGTTATGTGAAAAGTGCATTATAATTGGGGTAAGAAAAGACAGATTCACTACTTGAGTCTGCCATTTCCTTCAAATGTGACTTTCAGAAAGCCACTAACTCTGAACAAGTATAGTGGGATGGAATGCTCTTTAGTGTTTTTTCTTTAGCATTGTATACTAGGTTTCCATACTAGGGCTATTTGTTACTTACTTTATCCCTTGGAGGCCTTACATTTGGTAGGTCTTTGATAAATGTTGATTAAATTGAACCTTATCTACTTAACTTTTAGGAATCATTAATACAGTCAACTTTTTCTAACTGTGTTCCATTGGACAAATTATTTATTCTCTCTGAACCTTGGTTTCCTTGCTTAGAAAATTTAGACATTTGACTACTGGATTTTAAGTCTTTATTATTAGTAGTAATATTATTAATATTCCTGCTAGTACATGGATTTTTCTTCAAATAGAACCTTACACAGAAGATCAAAAGTGGAGTTGCTCTGACTGAGTGCCTCAGGGCTGTACAACCAACTCCAACCTTCCTCATCCCTGACCACCTCTCCTCACTCTGCTCCTTGCCCCTAATCTTCCCGGACAGGTATCTGAAGATCCCTTCTGGCTCCCAGAGCATAATCTGAGCAATGTTGATATAGATATTCTCTGAAGCTCCTTTTAGGTCAAGCATCTTGGATTTTTCTGGGAAAACATAGAATTTTTATTGCTGTGAAGTATGGGGAAAAATGTAATCAAACCCTTCCCTCCATAGAAAAAAATTTACCCTTTTCATTAAACACAGTCTGAAACAAGGAAATCAGACATATACAACAACTAAAAAGGACAGATCCGATTTTGGCTTCAGTAACAAATTTGAAAACCAAAAAGAACAATTTTGTTTCATATGTATAAGTAATAAAAGATCTTTAAGAAATCTCTATCCTTGGGATAATCTTTATGGCCAAAATGGAAATAATTATTGTACCTTATCATGGTTTAACAGTAACTTGTCACTATAATTTATATAGCCAAGACCAGAAATATATAACTGTTTCACATAGATTTATAAAATCAAAAGTAGAAATTGATTTATTAATTATCAATGTATGCCAGGATGGCTGAAAAGTTAGCTTAGTATTTCAATGAATATCTGGTGAAATGCTGGTGAAAAAATACACCTGGAAGATGAATAATTGCTGAGAAATCAATCACCAAGAAACATTTTGGTGGCATTGTTACAAGGGACCTTTGGGCCTGCTTCCTAATCCATATATTTTTAAGAAGATAAATAAGGCTAGACTGTGTCTGAATCAGTCTGTTGTACGAAGACAGCTCTTAGAGATATAAGGGTGCGTGTTGCTGATACTGCAATACAGAACAGACTCTCATAAAGCCAAGAGCCAGCCGCTAGCTCTTGCTAGACACATGAAAGCTATGGGAACCATGTGTTTACAGTCTCTGCCTTTCTCCCTCCAGATAGAGGAGACTTGAGGCAAGACTGGTTGTGTCATTGAAGTAATCAACTTCATCATGCTCAGTTTTCTCTACTGCAAATGACATCAAATTTATGTTAGGAGCTTGTTGATATTAAACACAAGGGGCATAGCACTGTGCAGATGATGTTCTTTTCATATGAAAAATTTACGCCAGCTATATTTGGGGCTAGGATAAATTCAGAAAGGGTCTTTAAAACTAGGTCACTGTGGTGTCCTGGGGAAATGGTTTATTCTATAGGCTATGATCCTGGGATCATGTTTAAAGTGAAAATCTGGGATCGGGGAACAGAACAAACACAAACCATGCAGATGCCTCCAAAATGAGGGGCAGGCCAAAACAAAACCTAATCAGGTTTGAGGTTAAGGGGAAAGGCAAAGTGTCCTAATTCAAGAAGAAAACCAAATCATGCCTTTTGTAAATTTTAATGTTTATGTGCAAAAAAATAGAAAATAAAATAATAATCTGGAGGTTTTTTGTGGTAAAGAGGCAATATGTTAGAGGATGGTACTTTTTTTGAGGATGATATAAGGAGATTAGAATATAAGAAGAAATGGAAAAATCTTTAAATAGTCTCCATGTCTTACTCAGTGTTGATAAGTTGTATTTCTGAGTTTTACAACTTGAGAGAAACAAAGAACTTGGAGGGTCTTCAAAGGTGATTTAAAAGGATAAAAAATAAAATCTTCTCTTTGGAAGCTGGATTAAGAAATTGGGCATAAATTTAAAGAAAATTGAAAGGAAAAGCCCTTTGAACATACACATATTTAAATAATTTGAAGACTTTATTCAGCTTCTTGCTCCAGATTATTTTATGGAGAATTTTCTCTTAGTGGAAGATCGCCAATATGTTATAACATTTCCATAACCAAAGTGTGAATAACCAAACACAGCAGATGAAGTAAAGTAAGTTTCAGAGGTACCAACCATAATTTTGTATTAAGTGTTTGCAGAGAACATGGAATTTGCAACCCTCCTAGTTGATGAGAATTAAAGTATGTTGATACCATGTTATGTAGTTGATGATTGGGTCTGCTCTTCTACAATTATGCTGTGTTCTGATAAGGCATCTGGTTAACTCTCTATATATCAGTACCAATTGACCACAGACCATCACCTCTAAGGATTAGTTAGATGAGCAGCCAATAGAATGAAAACTAGTTTTCTAAGGATTTATGCAATACAGGTAAGAGGGAAGGAGGATACTATATATAGATAAGGACCTAGGTATGAATCTTGGTTCTTGGTGGTTGGCCTAAAGCAAGGTCCCTGAAATTCTCTGAACCTTAGAATTACCATCTGTATAAGGATTACTATTTTAATCCATAAGGTTATTCTTGGTAAATGAGATAAAACTCCTTATAGGATTATTGTAGGAATTAAATGAGATAACTCATGTAAAGTATTTTAACAGTGCCTGGCATGCAGTAACTCATAATAAATGTTAGGTATTACTATATGATAAATAATCAAATACTGTGCCTGGCCCATGGAAGGAACTCAAAAGCTTTAGTTAAATCTGAATCTAATAGAACAGACTAAAAAGAAGTGGGATTCTTCAACATAGAAATAGAAGCGTTAAAGGGAAATACATTGAAGTGTATAAAATCGTATTCAGTAAGTTACTAAATCCAGATAGAGACCTCACAATATAAAGGGATAATGATCCTATCTAATAAAAAGCTAATATGCAAATTGACCAAACGGCAGAACGACCGGTCTCTATGACGCGCACTGACCACTAGGGGGCAGACACTCATCCAGGAGCTGCCCCCTGGTGGTCAGCCAGAAACCAGGCTCATAGCTGACAAGTGGTGGGAGCCTCTCCTGCCTCAGCGGCAGCATTAAGGATATCCAACTGTTGGCTTAGGCCTAAGTCATCAGTTGGACATCCCTCAAAGGCTCCTAGACTGCGAGAGGGCACAGGCTGGGCTGAGGGGACCCCCCTCCCACGAGTGCACAAATTTTGTGCACCGGGCCTCTAGTAAGATTAATAAAAGAAAAACTTACACATAGTGGATATTAAAATTGAAATCTCGTTACCCCAAGATGTAGTAGATGAATGTAGAAACAGGTTCAGGAAGGATTCTAAATAATAGATTCATGACAAACAGCAGAAGCCAGATGTTTGTGTTCCCTCACCTGCTGGATCTGCTATTATTTAGGATAACTGTGCCCGCCCAGTCTGACCTGATATACTGGATGGAGGAGGCTAACCCCATTTGCTTTTGCTTAAGTGGGACGACAATTCCTGGTCATGGTGTACTAGAGCACCTTAGGCCACTGGTCCCCAAGGACGGCAGACTGAAATTCTCAGGGCAGGTTTCACTCCTTGCATGCTGACTACTTAGTGGACACTTTCCAAACACAAAAGGGCAACTAACATTTGGGCAGCCTGCCTCTCTGCCCAGTTTGATGTGGGTTGACCTTCTGAATCTAAATGTATTCAGGAGACAGGCTAGGGCTAGAGGAAATATAAAAAGCCTTTCTCAAAAAAAGAGGAATCTGAGCTCAGAGAGACTGATATGGGACATCCAACAATCCTAAGAGATGACTCCAACAATCTCCCCAGTCCTAATTCATAATCTGAGTGGAAATTTTAAACATAGATCCACATTATGCATCAGACCAAAGATTTATCTAATTTTTGAAGAAATTTAAAGAGACAAAAAGAAGAAAGGATGGGACCATAAATTCATGACCTTTCTGCAGAAATGCTAGTCACTTTGATAGCAACATTTGAGCGAGGACAAGCCAAGATGATCAAAGCAGTCAGTGACGCAAAACATCGGCGGGAGAATTTGCTCCTCTGAACCCATACCCAGAGTTGGAGACAATTCACATTTGAGAACTGCTTGCAAAGTGCCGTTGCTGTCCTTCCAGCGAGCCAGGGGAAGAGAGAGCAAAAATGTGGCTGGGGCCTGTGGGTCCCCAGTGTTTAACACAGAGTTTCTTTTGCTATACCTTCGGATTAACCTTCACCAATGTGGAGAGCAATGCCTGTGATGTATTTTTAAGCCTCCTGCTCTCACAATAAGAAGAACCATGCCAGATTGTCAGGACAAAAAGTAGGCAGCTAAAAGCACTCCCATCAATCATTTGGATTCTGGCTGGCTTCCAGGTCTTGTCTAGGTCATACTATGACTCCTTTATTAGTGTTTAAGGTCACCAGGAGACAGGCAAGTGCATCCTATATGAGGAAGTGTAGTGAGCCTCGGGAGTGAGATATTTGGCTTTAGGAGGCACTGCGGCTGTGACTCGGAAACGCAGGGAAATGAGTTAAGCTCAGTCAGACTCCAGGCGCCGCACTGCCTCGCAGCAGATAGAATGAAGTAGAATAATAGAAGCTTTCCTGCCATTCTCCACATTGGGTTGAATTCCGGTCAGCCCTCCCAGTTGAGTTTCTGGAGGCTGTTTTCTATTCAGCCCCCATGCTGCAGGCTGTAATTCACGGGAAGGGGCTCCAGGGAAAGGTTGGCCCCAGGTTCAGGCTAGCCAGTGCCAGGGGAGCCCTCCTGCAGGAAGACAGATTAAGGGGCATGTGTACCCATTTGGTGGGTGAGTAGAGAAATTTAGTGCCTGCATTGGGCTCCCAGAAGAATTACTGCCTGGCTGACTCAGACCTGGCAACCACACGTAAGCACGAATACATTTCCACACGCTCCCTTGCACAGTGACTAACCACAGCTGCTTCACTCCAATGGAGAAGCAAACTAAGGCAGCAATGGCCACCTCCTCCACCCACCAGGGAGCCCATGTCCTCGCAAGATAAGGTCTCACCTTGGTCTGGTGTGAGCTAAGCTCATTCTTTTCACAGTACGATTCCTATTCAAGGTCTGAAAATTCAGATGACCTCAGGGTAGTACGAATTGGGAGCCTGGAAACTTCCCCTTTATGACATGATAGTAAACTGCAGTTGTTAATGTAGGTGGAGAGCTAGCAGAAGTCAGTTCAAAAAGGAGAATATTTCTATTTCTATAAGCTAATAAAAGTAAATATCACAAGGGTGAAGTTGCCTTTTCACACAGAAGAATTCCATGTTCACATAAAGACATAAAAAAGTAAAGTCTTTGACATGTAGAGGGTTGAGACGTAATGATGCACTGTGATTGCTGGCTGGGTACTGGAGTTCATGGAAGTGTGCATACATGTGGTCTTGATGTGTGAAAGCAGAATGATTTTAAGCTTAGGAGACTGTTTTTAAGAGAAAGCAAGAAGTATTTGCGATAAAGAGCAGGCAGCCCCTTACCTCCCATCTGCTTTGCCCCCAGGCACACACATATGAAGTTGGTTCACAAGATGAGAAAAAGGACTCTGAGTTAGCTTTCGAAGGGCAGGGGATGAACACATAGCTCTAACTGCCTTCTGAAAGCCCCGGGCCTAGAAGAATGTCCCACACAATGTGGGTGGTCAGTAAATGTTTATTGTGACTAGTGAATGGATAAGTCAACTAAGGCCATGACCACATGTCACTAAACATTTAAAAGAAAGAACAGCCCTAACTGATTTGGCTCAGTGGATAGAGTGTTAGCCTGCGGACTGAAGGGTCCCAGGTCCAATTCTGGTCAAGGGCACGTACCTTGGTTGCAGGCTCCATCCTTGCCTGGTCAGGGCTCATGCAGAAGGCAACCAATCGATGTGTTGCTCTCACACTGATGTTTCTCTCTTTGTGTCTCTCCCTCTCCCTTCCACTCTAAAAAAGTCAATGGAAAAATATCCTTGAGTGAGGATTAACAAAACAAAAACAAAAAAGGAAGAAAGGAAGGAAGGAAGGAAGGAAGAAATGGACAATTTACCATTTTCAGATTATGGGTAGTTGACATTCTAAAGATTACGCAATCCTAAAACCATTTCAGGTGCTAAAATTCTGCAAGGTTTTTTGCACTGATAGACTGACTTTTCTTCATATTATGAGAGATAATGAAGCATTCTGTGGTCTTCTTTGAAAGACTTAGAGGAGCCCCAAGGCTTAAGAAGCTGGAGGGCAGTTTCCTGTTGGTAGAATTTGGAAGAGCATGAGCAGTGGAGTCTGTCATTTTTCTGATAGAGCAGGGCTTTATTGAGTTAAGAGCTTGTTTTGAAATAGTCATAAAGAGACTGCACACATGATGAGAATTCTAGCTTTCTCTTGAGGCCCATTTATGTCTGCGTGTGCTACAGGCGCGGGAGTGGTTGTGGCATCGTGTGTGTGAGTGCTAGATGAAAGAGCTTTCAGAACACTGCTCACAGTGCCTGAGGAAATCCACTGCGGACACAAGACTCCAGGCCGGAGGACAGCGCAGAGTGTGTGGCCTGCCTCCTGAGCAGCCGGGCACTTGAGCACGCACAGCCCCCAGCAACCTGCCACCCAGGGCCGTGCACTTCATCATTCTCCAAAAGGTGACAGCAGAGGGCTGAGAGCTTTGACATTTGGTCAAGTACTCATTTCTGGTCATTTGAAACTATGACAGGTAAATAAAATATCACTTCTTGATTCAGGCCAGTGCTGCGGAGGGGCAGATGGGCAAGCAGGGGGGAATCTTTATAATGACCTCAAAACCCACAAGGCATTCTGGACATCAAACGTCAGTTACAAAGCACCACTTTGATGAGTTAAGAGTAAGTGAATCAGAACCAGATGGATTAAATTCGCCTTGAAATACACACAGGATTAAAAATTAAGAGAAGTAGTGCTAGACACAATGCATTGTCTCAAATGTTAGCCAAAGCATTGGAAACAAATAAAAAAATTCACTAGAGATATTTGACAGTTAAGTGTTCACCCACCTCTGGATTTTAAATTCTAATTTGGCTGCATGAATAGTTGGAGAGAGTTTTGTGAGTATGCAATATAAAAATGTTTATGGGAATACCGAGAATGGGCAAAAGAAAAAATTCTTTCAACATGTGTTTTATTTACTTGCTTAGGTAAATATGTGAACATGAAATTCTGTAGAAAATGTTTATCAAGTTACAAGTGGGTAAGAAATGAACAGTTGCATATGTGTGCCTACAGCCCGGCCCAGGCTCTTAATGAAAGACACTTGATCATGTTTGACAGATCTTAATAGGTCCTTTGAATGCGCACACACGCGCAGAGGCATCCACATGTCCGTGTGATGCATCCTGACCCTGATGTGTTGACCAGCCCTTCAGAGAGTTGCTTTTCTTAGTGATTACTCACTGACATATGACCCTCCACACAGCCTGCCTGTCCGGCTGTGACGGCAGGCAGGCCTGAGCTGCGGGCACTTCTCAAGCACAACCCCAGCCTCTCAGTGCCCTCTGGCTTCCACACACAGGCTGCCAAGTAAACAAACAAGGAGTTCCAATTTTATGCCTAGTAGCCTTGGTGGCATCCCTGCAGCAGGGTTGACTCTGTTTATTTACTCGCAGTTCCACACGGCTCCTTGGGAATGTTTGCAGCAAAGGGTTTGGAGTCCCAGACAGTCTGTAAAGAGGTAGTGATTCTTGTCTTATTAGCCCTGTGCATGAAATATCAGTCTATACATAGATAGGACACCAAAAGCACAGGCAAAGAAAGAAAAAAACAGATACATTGGACTACTTCAAAATTGAAAACTTTATGGATTAAAAGACACAATCAGTGGAGTGAAAGGCAACCACCAAGTAGGAGAAAATATTTGCAAATCATATATCTGATGACGAGTTAATATTCAGAATATAAAGAACTCCAATCTGATTGAAAAAACAAACAAAACCCCAATCTGATTTAAAAATGGCCAAATAAGCCCTGGCCTATAGACTGAAAGATCCCGGGTTCGATTCCGGTCGGGGGCATGTACCTTGGTCGTGGGCACATCCCCAGTAGGAGGTGTGTAGGAGGCAGCTGATTGATGTTTCTCTCTCATTGATGTTTCTAACTCTCTATACCTCTCCCTTCCTCTCTGTAAAAAATCAATAAAAATATATTTTTAAAAAATGGACAAATAACTTGAATAAACATTTCTCCAAAGAAGATATACAAATGATCAATAAGCACATGAAAAGATGGTCAACATCACCACTCATTAGGTAAATATAATAAAAACTCAGTATATACATAAAAGAATTAAAAACAGGGACCCAAGTAGATATTTTTATATCTATATTCATAGCAACATTATTTACAACTAGAGGCCCAATGCACGAAATTTATGGAAAGGGCTTGGTCCCCCACAGCCCCGGCTGCCTCACAGCCCTGTGGCCCCGCCCACTGGTCATTCAGGAAGATCATCATGAAGGTGGTTCTGCCGTCTGGTCTAATTAGGATATTAGCTCCTTATTATCTAGGATAGCCCAAAGTGGAAACAACTCAATTATTCATTCACAGGTGAATAAATAAACAAAAGGTGATACATACATACAATGGAATATTATTCAGCCTTAAAAAGGAAAGAAAATCTGATACATACTGCAACATAGATGAATCTGGAGCACATTATAGTAAGTGAAAAAGTCAGTCACAAAAGAAAAAATACTGTATGATTCTACTTATAGGAGGCACGTAGAGTTGTCAGATTCATACAAACAGAAAATAGGATGCTGGTTGCCATGGGGTAGGAAAGAGGAGAATGGGAAGTTGTTGTTTTGTGGGTATGGAGTTTCAGTTTTGCAAGATAAAAATTGTTCTAGAGATTGGCTGCACAACACTGTAAATGTATTTAACCTTACTGAACTGTATACTTAAAAATGGCTAAGATGGTAAATTTTATGCTATATGGATTTTACTACAATTTAAAAAAATCAGTTTATATAAGAGATTTTTAACAGCTTTGTGTGCTTATGAAAAGACTAGCATAAGCATGGAATGTCTTTGCTGAAAAGTGATGATTCTCAAAAATATTAATATTTCCACATTAAAAAATAATGTTGAAACTAAAATTAAATAGCTGTTTTCCATGTGTTTCCAACATGCTCATGTGGCAAGAAGCAAATCCAGTTCAGAAATAAGGAATTAATAGAGTTCAAATTTTAGACATTAGGGGCAAAGAGAATTGTCAGCATGCTTCATACTTATTGTCTTAAACCTTCATAATCCTATCAGTAAGTATTACCTTCAGGCTACAGATGTGAAGAATATCATGACTCTAAGAAGCAAGGTCATTTGGCCAAAGTCACACAGGTAATTAGTTGTAGAAATGGGATTTGAACTCCGGGCTTCTGCTACAATAAAGGATAAGTAGTCCTGATTAGAGCTCAGTACAGCAATAGAGGCTACCATTCATGAGGATATTAGTAATGTAACTGACAGATGAGCAACTGTGACTTGCAGTAGGGGAGACCAAATATATAAAAAAATAGAGTGGATATATCAAGAGTCATCATCCATAAGGTGCTATGAGGCATGGTCAGTGCATGCTGTAAGTCAACCTCCCCCAAAGCCAGGGCTACAGCTATGGTCCTCGGGGACCTCTGTCCAGCTATTCACTTCAAGTATGTTCCACCTTGGATGAGATTCACCTGGAACTTGCTCAGAGTCAGAGTGATGGTCAGGACAATCTCCGGGTCAGATTGCCTGGGTTCAGGTCCTGTCTCTGACAGTCGCTGTGTGACCCAGGGCAAATTACTCAACCTCCTGGTGCATGCTTCCTCATCTATAACATGGGGATTATCTTCCTCAAAAATAACTTGAGAATTAAGTGAATCAATGACTATAAAGTACTGAAATAGTTCCTATAATATAACAAATCCTTGATAAATGTTAAATATTACTCTATTTCAATTTTTACAGACATATCACACATCAGGCATGGTACCTAGGAAATGCTCTGTTCTTTTATCCCGATGAATGTACACCAACAGAATAAATACATTTAAAATGCAAATTATGCAAACTATGCATATAAAATTCTTATCTTAAGCAAACAAAAGTAACATAGTATAGGGACAGTTTTCAAACAAGCCTACATATGAAAGCATATTCTTAAACTTTCGACAAAATCATAATGTTCTATCATTCTTCCTCAGCATTTAAAAATTTCTGCTTGACTTTTTTTAAAATTTATTTTTCATCTAAGTGTAGTTGGTATACAATCTTATATTGGTTATATCCGTTTCAGGTGTACAATATAGTGACTTGGCATTGTCATACTTTGTAATATGATCACTCCACTAATTCTAGTAATCATTTGCCACCATGTAAATTTATCACAATATTATTGACTATATTCCCCTTCCCCTTTTCACCCATCCTCCCACCACCTCCCTCTGGTAACCACCCCTTCTATGAGTCTATTTTTGTTTTGTTTGCTTATTTGTTTTGCTGTTGTTTTTTAGATTTCATATACAAGTGAAACCATATGGTATTTGCCTTTCTCTGTCCAACATATTTCAGTTAGCGTAATAACCCTCTAGGTTCATCCGTGTTGTTGAAAAAGCATTATTTACAATAGTCAAGATATGGAAACAACCTAGGTATTCATAGATAGATGAATGGATAAAGGAGATGTGGATATTACCCAGCAACAACAACAAAAAAAGAGAGGGAATATTTCATAGCAACAAAAAATGAAATCTTTCTATCTGCTTGACTTTTATATCTACTTGTCTCTCAAAAGCTAGATCAGGTGGCATAGATCACCAAAGGTTGTAGCTTATTCCAGGTTTACCTTGGGAATTAGCTTTAGTTTCTATTCACTCTAGGCCAGATGATTTTGCACATCTTTTCCTAAGAGAAGTGATAAATGAGAAAGATCTTATTACATACTCACTGGTGGCAGTGAGGATGGCAACCCTACACCCTCTCCATTGTCACTATCATACTCCAACTTCTCATGGGGAGAAGGCAGAAAAGTCACCCAAGAGAACTTTGGGTTCTAACCAACCAACTAATCAAGCATTTGTTGCATAGAGGTATGTCATGTAGATGGTTGGGTTACATTTACAGATAGTTGCCTACCAAGAGAAGGGTAAGAATTCTGGAACTAGAAGTGTGGTTAAGATTTTTCATTGCAGTCTGAATTCTATATTATTACTGTTTATAAAAGTAACCATTATTTACTGAGCTTTTACCATGTCCCAGATGCTATGCTAGGGATTATATAAATAATCCCTTCTGTAATAAAATAGCACTGTAAGAAAGACTTGATTACTCCTACTTAGAGTTGAGAAAACTGAAGCCTGTAGAGCTTAAATGATACAGCGACTACGTTTTGGAGTTACTATCTGGATAAAAAAACGAATTCTCAGCTTATGTGCTCTACTGTTTCTCAATGATATTCTATAGTCATTGACAGGGTTCGGAAAGCAGATAATCAGTTATTTAAGTCTCTATAACCAAAATTGTGATTCTCCTAAACAAAAAGTTGTCAGAGAAAATAAAGTGACCTCTTATCCATGTGAAGTTAGAGCAGGAACCACAGAATTGAAAGGGACGCTGGAAGTCACTGAATTTCCTTTCCACTGCAAGAAACTCCGATGGGCGTTTGCCAAGCCTCTGCATGAGTTACCCTGGCACTGCAGACTCACCACCGTGTGCAGAGGCTGACACCACTATCCGACAGCTGGGACTGTTGAAAAGCTCTTGTTCCTTCTCAACGTAAATCTACTTTCCAGTGCCTTCCTTCCACTTTTTCTGGCTCTGCTGAAGCCACTCAGAATAATCTAAGCTCTGCTCCACAAGATAATCCCAGTTTATCACGTACACTTTGGTCTGCCCATGTGACTCAAACACAAATTGTTCCTGGCATAGTTAGAAGCAGGGTAGTGTAAAGGAAAGAGCCTAAGTTTTACAGTAAAAAATTCTGTTTAAATTCTGGGTCATCGCTCATTACTTACGAGATCCTACGGAAGTTACTTAACGTTTTTGGGTGTCAGTTTCCACATCTTCATAAAGATTTTACAGGACAGCTCTGAAGGTAGGATGAGGTGGTAGATATAAAATGTTAGCATGTAGTGGGCACTCAATAAAGATTAGGCCATTATTATAAATTAAACTTTTTACTGGCAAAGGGGACAAGTGTTTTTGCTAACCTAGGCTAATCACAGATAAGTGGTTAAACTTCTCTAGTTAATAGTACATGGGCAGGTGACCTGTTATATATTTAACTAGGACCCAAATAATAGGTTTTCCAGAAAGAAATGTTACTAGTTATATTTGTTGTTGGTGGTGGTGGCAGTGCTGTGTGTGTGTTTAGTTTCTCCAGATATACATAACTAAATTAGCTATCTAGGCTACAGAAATCGATACTGGCTAAGGTGGGTACTTGAGCTAAATGGTTTAAGGTCAAGATTTTAAGGTCAAGATCTTAAACTCACTGATGATCTGAAATCTCTCCTTAGTGAATTTCAGGAATGTCTGCCATTTGTATAATTCTATCTTGGTTAGAGGAGTCGGGGTGATACTGGTGTCAGAAGGCCAGTTTTACAGAGCTGAGAGCTGAGGTTTCGTCAGACAAATGTCTTCTTTCCCTTGTAGTTTGGTGCGTATTTCCCAATATGTTATTGGAATGGAAACAGCCAACTGTCCTTCCAATCTGTGTTTTCATCTTCCATATTGATATAGCTGTAGGGCAGCATCCCCAGCACCCCTCACAGCAAGGGATGGTCATGTATTTTGGCTCTTAACAATGGAATGTGAGCCGAAGTGCAGTGTGCAACTTCTGCCTCATTTGCTTACCAGGAACTCCCTAGCCTCGAGCTTCTATCTTTCCCCACTCCTCCAGGGATTGTGATCTGGACCTCATTTGGAAGATGGCAGAGCTGCCATCAGCATGGATTTCTGAATGACCGCATGGCGGAGAGTTGCCTGCTGGCCTGAAATGCTGACCTTGGAGCTATTACATAAGAGAGAAATAGATTTCTTTGCTGTTTGAGCCTCATGATTGTTAGATCTCCCTTTAAACCACTTACCTACTTGTTTTATCTAATGCTGCTCTCAAGTCCTGCGTCATTTCTGGAGTTAAAACAATCATTTATTTTTATCCAACAAGAATCAATTATCCATTTTATTAAAACCACTGTCCCAAAGAGAACAATAGAGAGAAAAAATAAACTTGATGGGTCCTTTGTCCTGGAATAATAATATGC
>NW_006383010.1:5363515-5388743 GCF_000327345.1 Myotis davidii | reverse complement strand
TACAAACTTATGAACAAAAATAGATACAGAGGCAGAGCTGCCTCGAACAGACTGTCAAACTACAACAGGAAGGCCGGGGAGGGTGGGAGGGCAGGTGGGGGGTGGGTAAGAGATCAGCCGGGGGACTTGTATGCCTGCACATAGGCATAACCAATGGACATAAGACACTGGGGGGTAGGGGAGGCCAGGGGATTGTCAAGGGTGGGGGGAAATAAAGGAGACATATGTAAAAAAAAAAAAAAAGATTCACTAGTTTCCTGAAGAGGAGGACACTTGCTATTTTCTTGGTTCCATCTTGCTTGTAGCCCCATAAAAACCACCCACTCCATCAAGTTTCTTGCTTGAGCTCCCAGACACTTTCTGTATGTTTTGCCATAAGAAACTCTGTGTTTCATCCAACCATGGAGCCTTTTTGCTCCTACCATTGAAAGCTTAAGTGTGGACTGTTTTGGTATGGAAACTGTCAGTGTTTTGGAAAAGCCGCTTTTCTCTGATCTGTGCTCTGGACGTGGCAGCTTCGGGACGGTTTTCCAAAGAGCCACAGGTCTGCTCTTTCCCCAACCAGCCACCATGGCACATTGCTGTCATCTCTCCTCTGCTCAGGGTGCAGGAAATCCTGTGTGAGGCTGCCAGGGGGACAGAGGGCTGAAGAAATCACATTCATCAGAACAAGCTGGTCAGTTTCCTCAAGTAAGGACTTTGCCTAACATCCAGCGGTTTCCTCCAAAAAGAGATAACGTACGTTCTTAACTTACTGATAAGGTTAGTTCATAGAATCACTGTCTGTAGATCCCAGGCTGCTTTTCATTTTAATCTTTCTGCTGTGACTTTTCAGCTTTTGTAGACAGGCACAAAGTACAAACCTCAATGTTTACAATCTGTGAAAGAACATAATAACATTATTTTATTGTAATGTCTCATCATTGCTATATAGAGACTGTAATATATATTACTGTATTATAATTATTATTAAATGATAGAAATCTATTAAACTCAGCATACTTTAAACTTCTGATCCCCACCATCCAACTTCTTCTATCTGCTGTCTCCCGCATCTCAGGTGATGGTAATTCCATCTGGACAGTTGTTTAGGTAAAAAAAAAACAAACTGTCATCCTTGACTCTTCTTTTACTGTCATCTCACAAGCATCAGAAAATCCTGCCCACTTTCAGAATTTTTTCAGAATCTGATTCCTTTGAACTACCTCCGCTGCTCCCACTGTGGGTGAAGCTGCCCACATCTTCCGCTTGGATTAAGTTGCCTCCTATCCTAACTCCTCTCTCTGCTTCCTCCCACCCACCCTGAAACTAACACTCTCTCTCTCTCTCTCTCTCTCTCTCTCTCTCTCTCTCTCTCTCTCCTCAACAGGCCAAACAGAGTAATCCCTTTCAAATGGAAGTCATGTCATTCAACTGCTCTATCAAAAAACTTTCAGATGACTCTCTACTTTGCTCTGAACAAGGTCTCAAGTCCTCTCAAGGACTTGTAAATCTCTTGCTGCCTTTCTGACCTCACTGCCTACTACTCTCCCCTCTGACTCAGATCCTGCCCCAGTGGTGTCCTTGTTGCTCCTGGGTCTCGCTAGGCATGCCCTTGTCATAGGGTCTGTGTCTAGCTTGTTCTTCATATTCTCTCCCGGACATCTGCTTGGATAATCCCCTTTCCTTTTCTAAGACTTACCTCAAACATCGTCTGCTGGATAAGATTCATTCTGATGACCCTGTCTGTATTGCCACTTGCTTCTCCACCCACCTACCCTATTCAGTTGTTTAATACCACTCACTGCCTTCTAACATATGAAGGAATTTATTGACTGTGCTTATTGTCCCTCCCAGGTACCACTAAAATATTAGCTACAGAAAGACAGAAATCACTGATGTGCCTCAAGCACCTAGGATATTGTGTGGCATACAGTAGGTGCTTTATATATACTTGCTGGAAGAATGAATGAATGAAACCTACACATGATGAGCTCAATTCTTTTATGAATATAAAAGATGATCAACTTCTCCAGAGACTGAAGCTATAGGTCACCTTCTTTCCTCGTAGGAAGGATGAGGCAGAAGGAAAGCATTGGCCCCTGAGGAAAAGACTTTCCTGAGAGTGAACCAAAAAGAATGGAAAGGAATCTTGAGATGACAGCCCTGGAACCCCTTCCCCTGTTATATTTCGAGAGGACCGACTTGGGGCTGAGAACACTCTGTTCCGGGAGTAAGGACTTGTTCTTGTGGTTTTTTTTTAAATATATTTTATTGATTTTTTACAGAGAGGAAGGGAGAGAGATAGAGAATTAGAAACATTGATGAGAGAGAAACATCGATCAGCTGCCTCTTGCACACCCCCTACTGGGGATGTGCCCGCAACCAAGGTACATGCCCTTTACCAGAATCGAACCTGGGACCCTTCAGTCCACAGACCGATGCTCTATCCACTGAGCCAAACCGGTTAGGGTGTTCTTGTTTTTTAATTAGAATCTGAGTGACTGAGAAAAGCAATGTGGATCGAGTTCCCTGAACTCCTGAACAAGCATTTCCTGGTCTGGTTTCAGGTATCCCTTTCCTTCGGTGGGTTTGCCATTGAGGGATTAGAGAGCCTGTGACTCAGAGCCCTCGCGGCCACAGTGGCGCTGACGCACGCGCGTGCACTATCTTGGATCTCTATTTCATTCCCCATTCACACTCACCTTCAGGCTGAAATGGTGAACTGGCTCAGTGGAAATAAATGCCTGAACCTGAGTAGCCTGGGGTGTTCACTGTCTGTCCACTTCTCTGGGCAGATCCCAGGGCTGCCCTACCTCTGGTAGAATTAAAGTGAGAAGCACAGGGCACAAAGGAAAGAGTAATCAGAGTGAACTCTTATGAGAGAACTCTAAAGAAAGAAGATGGGCCTGGCCAGCGTTGCTCAGTGATTGAGCATTAACCCTTAAGCCAGGAGGTCATGGGTCGACTCCAAGTCTGAGCACATGCCTGAGTTGTGGGCTTGATCCCCAGTAGGAGACGTGCAGGAGGCAGCTGATTAATGACCCTTTCTCATCATTGATGTTTCTGCCTCTTGCTCCCTCTCCCTTCCACTCTGAAATCAATAAAAATATGTTTTTAGAAAAGAAAGAAGATGGATGGCATTGGCTGGAAGAAGGTGAATACCTGGGAAGAACAGATGGGAGGAAACCAAAAGAGAAGACCGGCTGAGAGGCGGGGGAGAACACAGCATTATTAATTTGCTTCATGTGCCCCTCACTCCCGGACATTTTCATGCATTATGTTCCCTGGTGATACAAGGAGCACACTGTTTATTTTTCTCCATAAAATATGGAAAAAGCTGCTTCATCATTCAAAGTTGAAACCATTGCCTATTAATAGGGGAAGAAAATACTTTGCCAAAATTTGCAAGCACAAGTTAATTAAAAAAATGTAAAGATTAAAAGGCTCTCAAATGACCTTCCGAACACTAACACTTTCCAGGACATGCCACACGGAGCTTTAGCCTAAATGAGATGTATTCCTTGATAATGTCCAAATCGAGGCACCCCACACCACCTTTCTCAAGCTGGTTTCAGTCACCAGGAAATTTATGAACAGAAAATTAGCTTTGCTCAGTTGCCCCCTGAATATACACACACTACAAGAGTAGCAGTAATGGTCAGGTCGCAATGTATTGACAAAAGAGGAAAAAAAACAAACAAACGTATTTCCCCAAAAGGAAGACTATATGAAAGAGACTTTTCAGGTATTGGGAGTGTCCAGTTGAGTTCCCAGCAGCCTGCTGAAAGGCCCTGTGTTGTCTAAACAGCCTCCTGCGGGGTAATTGTCATCGCAGCCCACATAAAAGGAACAGTGGAAAGGTGCAAAAGTCATTAACAAGGAAGAAATAGGAAGCACTCAGCAGCACTATAAACGAATTATTACCATGGAATTAGACTCTCAGCTTGAGATAAGTGTCCTGGATCTGTGAAAGCTATATACACCTCCTTGGTTTAAATGAGATGAGGAAAATTTTCCTCTGGTTATTTATGAAGTGTTAGACACGATGGATGGCGATGCCTGAGGCAGGGCGGGCTGCCCACTTCTCCCAGGCTTCCTTTCAAAACGGATTACCCTCACGGGGGGCTTGGGTACGGAGACTTTTCAAATATCCGCCTGGACAAGATGCTACCTTCTTGCTTGAAATGGAAACCTCTTGGGCCGACTGAATCACTCAGAAGTCATTTAGAGGAGAAAAGCCCAAGACTTTCTCCTGTATTCGCCTGGGAGTGGGCATGTGGGCGTCCACTGCCAGGAACTCGCTTGGCAACGGAGCCCTCCCTCCCCCAGCCACTTGGCCATCGGTCTGCAGAGAAAGGCTGCTTTCCCTATTCAGACCTGGCCTGACTTAGGTCCCATCATCCACTCCGGCCTGACCTTGGGAATCAGCTTTGCAAAATGTCCTCAGACTCAGACTCTGGTGGCTGTTTGCTTCTCCATTCACCATGAACTGCCAGCTGACCCTCGACTGGTCTCCCGCCCCTGCACCCCCATCAAATACCTCTGGGAGCCCTGCACTGGGAGTGAGGTTAGAGCACCTGTCTCTTCACTTTGCAGCACCGAGGTCTGCCTTTGAACCTCTTGTCTGCCTGTCTGTGCTTGGACTCAGTGGGCTGCCTCTAGAGGCTTCAAGTGCAAGGATGGGTTCATCCGGCAGCCAGCTTAGTGTCTCCCCCCCACTGCCCGGCATTTCCCCAACACTCTTCCGTTCTATGTGTTCCCGGGAGGCATCAGCCCAGGTCTCCACAGCCAGCCCAGAAGTAGTGCTCATTCTCAGTTACAGTTTCTCATCTTCTTGTTTCAGTCACAGGCAATCTGTGAGAAAAGATGCTTAGAGACTAAAGACACAAACGTATGTTCTCCAAAGACACTTGCTGGACTGGCTGGTGTAAGCTGACTTGCTGCAGTGGCTCAGTTTCTTCACTTATGAAAAAGACACTCTCAGAGGAACATCATAACTAAGCAATTGGCTAGCATGCATTGTTCTTTAGGAGCAGTCAGACATGGCATTCTTGTTACAGAGGATGCAGATCGATATACTCAGTCTCTATTAATTCCTGATAAAAAGAGGTAAGGGATTTAAGCTATGGCACAGCTTAGTTGGGAGAAGTGAAACAAAGGCCTATATTTCTGTGGGGATTATTTAAGCGATTTATGAAAGTGGTAAAATCTATTTTTCTGTAATGGGTTCTTATTCCATTAATATGGATGTAAGCAAATAATAGCAGGATGGGCTCCTAGGGGCACTTCCAACTCAATTATTTTATTTCAGTAAAATGGTTTAAAATGTTGAAAATAGCTCAGAACTGTATTTATAGTCAAATAATTTAAAACAAATATGGCTGTTTTCAATTGCATTGGAATTGTTATTGTGGTACGAAGTAACATTTATTTTGTGCATGATTATGAACTGTTGTATAACTATTTTTATTAGCTATTTAAGGAGGTACACTCTAGCTCTTTAATAAGAACTTGCATAAACTTAGCTCCAAATATAACATCTTGCAAGCTCTTTCTTCAAAGCACTGCTCAGCATTCATCTGTTTTTTCTTCTACTGTTTCAGTTAGAGAAGGTATTGTAATGACTTCTAAGGCAAGTACAGAAACGTATGTTTTTCTGGGTTAAACAAGGAGAAATTGGTCCTGCCCTGATCTTAGGTGACAGGGCAGTGAATTTTAACCTTTCGGGCCACCTTTAGCTTACAAAAGAATTAAGCTTAAAAGAGATACCGGTTTGTACAATTAGCACACATTACTTTTGTTTAAAAAAATCAATGAATAAATAAATGTGCAAAAAATAAATGAAAATAATATTGAAAGGATCAGCATTCGGACTCTTCTGGCTTGCCTAGCTTTTCAGCCTCACTCCCTTCCCTCTCACCTCCACATACCCTCCAGCCAGTCTGGTCCTGCCCACCTTCCCTGATTGCACCAGGTCCTCATGCCTGTTGGGCATTGCTCACCCTGGCTCCTCTGTCTAGAAGGCCATCCCATCCTTCTCCTGATGAAACCAGGAAAAATGGTTCATTCACCAACACCCAGCTTAGCATCACGACTCTGTAAAGTTGTCCTTAACCTGTCCTCCGGCTATGCCATGGTGCCCTGATGTTTGATCAAACTCCGATCTAGCTGTCCCTGAGAAGATGTATTTTGGATAAGGTGAACACTTACATTACTGGACTTCCAGTGAAGCCGATACCCTCCATAATGTGCTTGGGCCTCATCCCATCAGCTGAAGGCCTTAAGAGAAAAGAACTGACCTCCTCCAAAGAAGAGGGAATTCTGCCTTCAGATGGCCTTCAGTCTAGAGCTGCAACCTCAGCTCTTTCCTGGGCTCCAGCCAGCCATTGTCCCCTGGCAGCCCTACAATTGCATGAGCCAATTTATAAAATTTTCTCTCTCTCCCCCTTATGCAGAGTACTCTCTTCTTTTAAAATATTTTTTATTGATTTTTTACAGAGAGGAAGGGAGAGAGATAGAGACTTAGAAACATCGATGAGAGAGAAACATCGATTAGCTGCCTCCCGCACATCTCCTTCTGGGGATGTGCCCGCAACCAAGGTACATGCCCTTGACCGGAATCGAACCTGGGACCCTTCAGTCCTCAGGCCGACGCTCTATCCACTGAGCCAAACCAGTTTCGGCTAAAGTACTCACTTTTTAACATGCAAGGATCTTAACTATGAATATTTCAAAATCAATTTGTTAAAAGCCCCATCATATTAGATATTTTCTTAGACCATAGACAATAGAAACAAAATCTATTGAATTAAAAAAAAACCCCACAAACATTGAAAGGAATAACCCACATCCACAGCATATTCAAGTAATTCAAGAAAAAATCTTGATGCGGCTTTCTCACCTCCTATACCAATGACCCCAGGTTACTCATCTCATTAGCTTTTTAGGATGATGACATATTGCTAGTTTTAAAAAGGAATACCCAAGATTTGCACCCAGAGTTCCTAATAGAGATCTTGAATGCATCAGCATAGTGGTTGGGAGTGCAGTGGAAAGGTAAGGGGATGGGTCCTGTGTGAGCAATGGAGGCAGGAGGTCCTAAGCCTTGTTCCTATCCCCCCAGCATCAGGCATTTCAAATGTGCTCTAACCTTGGTGCGTATCCTACGCAGAGTGGTTTGCAGAGGAAAAGCCAATGAAGACACACTAGAGACTCAATCTCTGTCTATCCAAGCACTTTCCTATAGAAGGTATTTCTCCTTAGTCAAGTGGGATCTGGATCAAAGGGGCAGAATCTGAAGGCTTCGTGGTCTAAGACTCACTCTTGGGAGGCCCTGTGATGGCCCAGCTCCTTCCACTAGTCAGCGTTTCTCAGGACTCCAAAATGTGATTGTGAGATCTAAAGCGCTCTCGGGATGCAGTAGCCAAGGTCAGAGTTGTTAGACACTGTGGGATTTCATGTGCCTAGAAATAGAGCACATTCCCCACACTCTGGTTTCTGTGATAACTGAGAGGAATGGGAGAGCAGATTTGGCATTCCTTTCCATTGTGTGTGGGGGTGGGAACGAGCGGGAGGGTGGAGTGAGGGCAAGGAACGGGGAGAGGAAGGAGACTTGGGGAGGAGAAGGGACTGGGAAGTAAGCCCAGGGCTGGTATCTGGGGAAAGGAGAACCAATACCTCTTTTGTTGTCAGGAAAGCCCTGGGCACAAAGGGTGAGTTTGAGTTTCACTTCAGGTCAGTTCAGGGCATTCTGAAAAGGCAGTTTGCAGACAGCGAGCTTAACTGACTGACTTGGAGGTAATTAAATCACTGCATTAGGCTGCTGACCATGAAAGCAGAAAACTACAAGCACACAAAAAGAAGAAAACAAAAACCTGACATTTGTGTCTAATTATATCATTAAAATGTTTACTGTTCCATGTAATAATTATGTGGCTCATATTTGATCATGATGGAGTTTCTCTAATTGGTAAAAAGTTTTACCCATTCTTCTTGTGAGACGCACTTTGGTTTTATTTAGTCATTTGTCATCCGTGCTTGTAGGCTTCCATGCCATCTGACTTTGTTTTATTCTGGCTAGGGTTTTGGCAACTTCTGTGGCAATTTTCAGTTTTATTTCCTCTCTTCAGTGATGTCTGTAATTGTGGAGAAGCAGTTACCTGAGGAAAGGATTATTTCTTAGTCCTCCATTTGCTTTCCTAATGTAAATTTTGTTTCTCAGACTCCTTAATGCACAGGAGGCGTCGAACCAGAAAAGTCATTCTGTGCTACTGTGAGGTCCCCTGGAGAGGACCCATTAGTCTCCACAGTTCCATGGTGACTGGCTCATTTTTCCTCCTTCAACCAATATTACGTGTGCTTCCTGTGGCTTTATATTTTGATTATTAAGGGATTGATTGTGATGCAGATTATTGAGGCACTTAATTTCTCTTCCTCCTACCTACTTTTTACTTTTTCTTTATCTCTTTGTATTTAACCATTTTACAGATGAACTCCAAAGTCATCAGAGTAAGGCATGTAGAAAGAAAAATGATGAATGGAAAAGTAGTCACATCTATTTGTTCATTATTCTGGTGAATGGTGGAAGGAGAGAGTAAGGTGTAATTTAGGACTTGTTAAACCCATTTTTCTTGTGAGACAAAATCATGCTTTTCTGGAGACACCCATCTATTCATCTTTCAGTGTGGACAAGAGAAAACAATAAATATATATCTCAGGTCAGAAAAGTAGGGGTCCTTGAGGAACCTCATAGATGACATGGAGGCAATATCTTCATGTGAAGTCAGCTTATGTAGTGTGTACCCAGTATGCACCCAGGAGGGTCCAACAGAGAAAATAAAGCTTTTGCTGTGGTTTGTTTGAACTCAACTGACATGTAATGGGAAAAGCTGTGTGATAGATGCAATCACAGAAGACAGAAGCTACCACTGACACCAAGGACCCTGCAGCCTATGGGAGAGAAAAAGATAGCTATATGTGAAATGATAACAGAGGGAGGTGAGGGTGCTTGGGCACCTAGAGAGGGGACATATGTTCTACCCCTCAGGGGCTGGGGAAGTCATGAAGAAAAGATAGATAGACAAATTGTAATTAGCTTCTCTTGGAAGATTGTAGCAGATAGTTACTGAGATCAGTCATAATTCTGTTTGACATAGTCTATGGAGAGTTAGAACAGTTACCTGTCACATTATGTGCTTTGTAGTGATTTTAATTATTTTTTAACTAGAGGCCCGGTGCATGAAATTCATGCACTGGGGGAGAGAGTGTCCCTCAGCCCAGCCTGCACTCTCTCCAATCTGGGACCCCTCGAGGGATGTCCCACTGCCCATTTAGGCCCAATCCCAGTGGGCAGTCGGACATCCCTCTCATAATCCAGCCCTCTCTAATCTGGATGCATTGGGGGATGTCCGACTGCCATTTTAGGCCCGATCCCACAGTCACAATCCAGGACTGCTGACTCCTAACTGCTCGCCTGCCTGCCTGCCTGATCACCCCCTCACTGCTCCTCTGCTGGCCCAATTGCCCCTAACTGCCCTCCCCTGCCAGCCTAGTCATCCCAACTGCCCTTCCCTGCAGGCTTGGTCCCCCTCCAATTGCCCTGATCTGGGACCCCTCGAGGGATGTCCCACTGCCCATTTAGGCCCAATCCCAGTGGGCAGTCGGACATCCCTCTCATAATCCAGGACTGCTGGCTCCCAACCGTTCGTCTGCCTGCCTGTCTGCCTGATTGCCCCTAACTGCTTCTGCTTGCCAGCCTGATCACTCCCTAACCACTCCCATGCCAGCCTGATCAACGCCTAACTGCTCCCCTGCCGGCCCGGTTGCCCAACTGCCCTTCCCTGCTGGCCCAGTCACCCCCAACTGCCCTTCCCTGTTGGCCCGGTTGCCCCTAACTGCCCTCCCCTGCTGGCCATCTTGTGGTGGCCATCTTGTGACCACATGGGGCAGCCATCTTGAGCGAGGGTGTGACAGTGAATTTGCATATACCTCTTTATTATATAGGATGGGCTTCAATGTTAATTATAGCATCTCTTTTATTATAGCTTTCATACTTATTCCATTCATTTGCTTTTCTGCCTTTTCATTTCTAGCCTTTATATAATTCCAATATAATAAACTGTAATGTCTTTAGCATAATGTTTTGCTGAATAAAATATTCTGACCCTCCTCATTCTGTTGAAAACATATATAAAGAAATTAAATTATCTATGCAATGAAGCAAGACTCAGAGATTCCTTCATCTTGAAACAAAAGTAAGTTCACCCAGAGAAGTTCATATGTGATTCTTAACACATTGCAACCAGTGGTTTTATCGCCAGCTTTACCCAGTGGCCAGATAAGTTCCTATTGAATGAGTACAAATAATGTTTTACATAAATGTGAAAGGCACGCCTTAAAATTAAATACCCATTGCATTTTGAAGTGATTACAAGCTAATATCTTTTTAAAGAATTCTCGTCATTGGCCACAAGCCTTAGAACAGAAAAAAAAACAAGAACTCTCGTGATCTGTCTGCAACAGATGACTTTTAAAAAATTTGGAAATAAGATACTTAACATTTAAAATCTGATTAGTGACCCATATCTCTTGAATGCTAAAATAAGGGAGCCTTTTTGAAATCATTTAGTTGAACCTCCTGATTTTGTAGGTGATAAAAACAGGAACTCAAGAGGCAAAGTGACTGGTACAAGATCACCAGCTATTTAATACCAGAGCCAGAAGTAGGAAGCCAGTGTCAGTCAATACCACCTTCAAATGTGCCACATTTTCCTAGTAACAGGCACAAAACCAGTTTCTAATTTGGGGAACTTGTCTTGGGAAGTTTAATTCATGAGTGAAAATTTAAAACATGAAAATTCAGCCGTATCTACCCTGGGCGAAAACAAGACCCTGTCAGTGTGCTGTCCTGAGGGCACATGTGTACCTGAGCCAGGCCAGTCCTTTTTCATCAAATGCAAATCTGTATGCAACCACTGCTTGTGAAAAGAGGCAGTCTGTTCAACTCATTGGTGAATCCTAAGGACTCACCTCAAAGCTCTTTCTTAGCTTAATTGGCTGCATACTTTTATCTGTTTTTCCTGCTAGCCATCGGTGTCTTCACAGAAAACTCTTCCTTTGTTCTGGTCGCAGGGCAGACACGCAAGCACAGGGCTCTGCATTTGTTTCCCTGGTTCCCCTAAAAAAAATTACTACAAACTGGTGGCTTAAGACAGCAGCAATTCATTCTCTTACAGTTCCGGAGACCACAGTCCTAAAACCAAGGTGGTGGCAGGCCTATGCACCCTCCAAAGGCTCTCGGATAGATTCTGTTCTTTTCTTCTTTCAAATTCTGGTGAGTGTTTGCATCACTCCAGACTGACTCGGTTTTTACATCACCTTCTCCTACGTGTCTCTATGTCCTCTCCTCTTCTGCATCTTATAAAGACAGTTGTCAGTGTATTGAGCTCCTCCCCATCCAGGATGATCTCAAGATTTTTAATTACATTTCAAAGACTCCTCCCCCCCACCCCCCCCAAATAAGATTACATTCACAGGATCTGGGAATTAGAATGCAGAGGTATCTTTTGGGAGACACCATTCCATCCACGATAGTTACCTTTCCACATACAGCACAGTCAACTGTGAAGGCTTGCTCTTCCACAGCTAGGCTGACCCGCTGTCACAGTTTTCTTTGCATAAAAGATTTCCTAAGCATCCTAAACCAGAGGAAGGGGCACCCTGAGTGAACTGGGATGGTTGGTGACTCTATCACAGAACAGATGGCCTGTGTGACCATCTCCGTTCTGAAGGCGTGGAAGTCACTGTGGCACGATGTCAATGCAGGAGGAAGCAAATGCCTCTGAGAAACGGTGGGCTGGCCCTGAGGTGCCCCTTCTCCTCCTTCTGACCTCTGCTTTGACAGTTGTGAAGAATAAGTCAGTGGCTTCTGCTGGAAGGAGAGACCTGATGCAGGAGGAAGCAAATACCTCTGAGAAACGGTGGGCTGGCCCTGAGGTGTCCCTTCTCCTCCTTCTGACCTCTGTGAAGAGTAAGTCAGTGGCTTCTGCTGGAAGGAGAGACCTTAAGAGAGTGGTTCTTTCGGTCAGATTCTCTCTCCAGACTAAATTTCTGCTCATCTCATTACCTGTGGCAGTCCTGCGGTTTCTCCTCAGCTGCTGGTGTCTGTGGCAGAAGCAGCCGGCTGGTTCCGTTGTAGCCACCTGGCCAGTGAGGCTAGAATGTGGTGTCTCTTGTGGACTTAGCAATGATTCACACTGTGCTAAAATCCCTTTCCTTTTTCCTCTCTACCCCTCCCTCTTAGCCACCCTCTCAGCCTCCTCAGCAGGAGAGGCAAGGAAGCAGTGAGTCAAAGAGGGGCTTTGATCTAAGAGGCAGTGTCCCTTTGTCTGCTCCGACCAGAGGTCAGTGGGTGAGGAGCAGCAGAGCTGACCTCAGCCAGGGCCCACATGCCTCCCTCTTTGAAGAGTTCATCACAGCCAAGGACAGTGAAAGAGGTCTGGTGTCCGCTCGCTCTGGAGTTGTCTGTGGGCTGTAGCCCTCCACCTTGTTCTAATGATTTCTGTCTGGAGAGAACAAGATAATCCTGCCTTCAAACCAACTTTACGAGCTTCTGGCACTGCACGCAGCCCCTCTGACCTGAACCTTCGTGGAGATGGAGGCTGGATCTGGTTGCATTTTTAACCCCGTTTTATTCGCCGTGCTGAACAAGATAAGACTACTTGTGGGAAAACAGCTGCTTTGGATCGAGTTAGAGGCAGTAAATTAAAATACAAAAGTAACAGGAATGAAATGGTGGGATCAGGGCATGATCTTGATAATGAAATGACAACATTTTCTGCTTTTGTCACAGACTGGTTTCACTTTTCGTTCACACAAATTTTATACTTTTTCATGATTAAAATTTTTAATCACCTAATTCAATGATTTACCAAAAAAAATCTTTTTTTATTATGTAATGGTGATGGTTTAAAAATTTATATGCCATAACTTTTCTTGAAATCAAGCTTTAAAAAAATTACTTATTCTTGAGAACTAATGTCCATTTATTCATTCATTTATTCCACCTTGACTTATGTATAGTATTTTGGAGTACACAATTTTGTGTACTTTTCTTGGTTGCTTCCCGTATTACAGTATGCATGTGTAATCTATCATAGTCTACTGGTATCAACTTATGTTTTACCAGTTCAAGTGAAGTATAGAAAGTTTACTCCCAATTAGGTTACTTTACCTCCCTACTTTTTCGATAAAATTATTTTTATATCCTTTACATACATGGATTACCACATAGATAGTTTTATGATTTTGCTTCAAATATCAAATGTGATATAAGAAACTCATAAGAATAAGAAGAATCTTTTATATTTGCCTATTTTGCCTGTTAGCTATTTTTTACTCATTCCCATGTTCTGTTTTCTCTTTATGAAATCCCAGGTCTCCTATTTTCATTTCCTTTCTGTATAGAAAACTTCCTTAAATCATTCTTTAAGGGTAGGTTTGCTAGCAATAAAGTTTCTTGGTTTTTCTTCATCTGAAAATGTCTTTATTTCTCCTTTGATATTGAGGAATATTTCCGCTGGGCACAGAATTTGCTGTTGACATGTCTTTTCTTTTGGTGCTTGAAAAATATTGTTCCACATGCTCTGTCCTCTGTGGTTTCAGATGATAAAATCCCCTGTCATTTTCTCTGGATACTTTTAAGATTTTTTCTTTGCCTTTAGTTTTCAGAAGTTTAATATTGATATATCTTGGTGTGAATTTTTTGGGGGGCTTATTCTAGTTGGAGTTCAGTCTCTTGAATGTATACATTTATGTTTTTCTCCAAATTTAGGAAGTTTTCATTGAATACTTTTGCAGGCCCACACTCTCCTCTCATTCTGGGACTCCACTGACATAACTATTAGTTCTTTTTTCACTGTCCTACAGATCCGCAAGACTGTTCATTCCCCCCCACCCCCACTCCATTTTTCTTTCTATTATTTAGCAGGAGTAAATTATATTGATCTATCCACAAATTTACTGAATTCATCCCCTGTAATCTCTATTCCACTATATAATGTATCCATTGAGTTTTTTATTTATGTTGTAATTTCTACTCTTCTGTTTACATTTTCTATATTTTTGTTTCAAGAAAATTTATAATTGCTTATTGAGCATTTTAATGATGGCTCCATTAAAATGCTTGTCAGATAATTCCAATTTCTGATTTATCTTCATATTGACATTTGTTGATAGTTTTGTCTCATTCAAGTTGTGAATTTTCTGGTTCTTGGTATAATCAGGTTTTTTGTTTGTTTGTTTTTTAACAATCAGTGCAGATAAAGACAAGAGAGTGGTTTGGAGGGATATTTCAAAGAGAGAATTGCCTGAATCCACAAGATTCAGAGCCTGATTTGTTATGGCAATGGCTTAGGGTTCGGTGTGATTCTCTTCAACGCTGGGAACACCGGAGCAAGAGCAGGTTGGGGTGAGAAGGACATTTGTTTTAGACAAATTGAGCCGGAGGTGCCAGTAGGACATCTTGTTAGGTAAGAGCTTCGGCAGAAAGAGATGATGACTAGTGCCCGTTCCAGGGTTCAGCGCAGAGATGGCAGAGAGAAGGCCCCCATAATGGCCCACTTCCCCACATGTCCTTGGTGTAGTACCAACTACCCAGGAGGCATGGACTCGTATTTCTAGAAACATGACCATGTGCTGTCCCATCTCAATGCATCTGCATTTGCAGTTTCCGCTGCCTGGGATGCTCTGCAGATCATGTTCCGTCATCTTTTAGTCTGGGCTCCAATGGCACCTTCTCAGTGAGGCTGTCCCTGGCCACTCCGTTAAAAATGACAATATTCCATTCTCTATTCTTCTTCTCTGAACGTATTTATTACATGCTTATTCTCTACTGTATTTTGTTGAACCCTGAATGCTATCACTGGTGGTTTATATAATTATTTTATGGCCCACCATAAAGGAGGAAATCATCACGTAAGATATGGCTAACCATCAATGTTAAAACGTATACTAATTTGCAATATGTTAAAATGTGAAAAATTATGTAGTATTACCATCAATGAAACATGGTACCCAATTTAGTCATTTCATTTTCTCTAATGCCTGGTCTTGCTACCATTATGCCAACTCCATGAGAGCAAGGATTTTTGTGTGTTTGTTCACTGCCTAGAACAGGGCCTGGCCGCTAGCAGGTACTCGATGCATAGTTACTGAGTGAATGTATAAGACGTGCTTCCCACTAAAAGTAACTATGGTGATAAGGTGTAGACATTTAAAAATAGGCATTGCATAATGAAGTTCTGGTCGGTAGCATGGCCGCAAGCCTGTGCTCTGTGAACCCCTCAAAAAAAGGGAACAGAATATTCTTGCTAAGGCTCTTATTTTAATTACAAACATATTGTGTAGCTAAACCCGATAAGTGTGAATAAATAGCAACAAGATCCACCTCCATTCTTCCCATCACAGGACCAAAGGATATTTAAAAATGAAAAGGAGAGAGGATTTAGGAGTAAATTAAGGATTTAGTTTCCCTCCATGATACAGCCCACAGATTTTTACTCATGTGCCCACACTTGACCTCTTGTTTCCCTCTTCCATCCTGGGCCTCTGTAACAGCTCCATGACAAGGGCATCTAATCATTTCTAGCATGCGACAACATTTGATTCAGATTCCCTTATCAGCATTACCTTTTCTCCTCTCCTCTTCGCCCCTCCTCTGCCTTTAAGGAGACCCGGAATGGAGCTCAGAGATCAGTGACACGTCCACCACTCCTTCAAACACTTCACGCAGAAAACCTTTCAGAGAGGTGATTGCGGGACCCTAGACCTGGAAAATAACTGTCATCAAGACCTTTACATCTGTTAATGGAATTCATTCCACTGACATTGCCGGCCTAAATGTATTGTTAGAAATTTATACATATATATATATATTAATATAATGTGAGCTTTTTAAAACATGTTTAAAATAGTCATCCAAACTCTATTTTTTTCCATTTGGTAATTATAAATCAGTTTATTTAAGTAATTTGAGGACTCCAGTTTGGTTTATACATGCTATCTCTCAATAACATATATAAAAAATCAGATTCTTAAAAGTTGTTTTTTGCCATGAAAAATATAAAAAAATTATAGTCATTTTTAATATGTTGCAAAAATTCAATGCATTTTCATATAGACAATGGATGTTCAGAAATATGAAATTAAGTTATATCTAGTGTGTACTTTTGCATTTTGCATTATCATTACTTTGTTAGTGTTCAGGGTAACAGGTCCAATGACCCATGCCTTTTAATTGACACTTAAAAAGAAACTTTTAAGCTGCTGAAGATGTTGCCTTTTAAAATCAAAATTAATTCCAGATTTCTACAGTACTCTGACTAAAAAAAAATATTTTAAAATATGCCAAATTATTGTGGTGTGAGGAAAATCTGAAATTTCTACCTTTTCGTTGACCTTTAAGACTTTCTTTATGATTCATTTGAAAAAGTATCACCTTGAAGTCAAGTTATTTTCAGGTAGTGAACAAATAATACAATATACAGATGATGCATTATGGAACTGTATACCTCAAACCTATATAATTTTATCAACCTATGTCACCCCAATAAATTCAGTAAAAAAAAATACCTTAAAAAAAAGGGAAGTCAAGCTATTTTCTAAAGCTCCATGTAAACCCATGTTCACTGATTCACTGTGGTCTATGATCCTTAATCAGAATCAAGTGTTAAGAAAAATCCTCACAGATACATGTGAATTTTTTCAGCACCAACACAGCTTTCTAAATAAGGTGACAAAATAAACCACCATTAATGAATAAGCAATTCTCAGAGAGAATTCTTTAACATTAAATCTTTCATTTTTTTATGTAAGGTTATAGAATAAGAGACACAGAGTTAATATTCATCGTGTGATTCACTACTTAATGATATATTTCCTCTAATTTGTTCATGAGAATATAGCCAGGTGAACACCAGAGAGGTGGAAGAAATCTGAAGCAGTTTGAAATACAAATAATTTGGGGTCATTCAAACAAGTATAGCATTTGGGTAAAATTTTTAAATTTAAAGTTTTCTATGTTTATTGCAACCTATATTTTGAAATTTATTTTAATTTTTAAAATTACTTTATTGAAGTATTGTTGACATAAAATTATTTTCATTTTAAATCTACCTCCAACTTGAAATGTTTTTAGATATAGTTTCAACTGCTGCTAAATATTTTTCAGTGGCATATTAAAAAAATTTGTAAAAATAGAAAAGGAACCAAACCCTAAAATTAAGAGGCATGTAACATTCTGCAAATGTTGCATGCCACATATAAATTTATGAGAGGAAAAGATTAAACCAGGGCACTGTGAGTACAATAAAATGTGAATCTTGAAGATACTTTCATCTCAATTAAATGTTTCTATTGAGCAAAGACTTACAGATAAAGTTTTTAAAAAAGTTTTAAGTTGCCACAGTTATTTTGTTTTGATGACAGAATTAAGTAGCATTATTACTATACAGTATCTATTTATTTTATAAATGTATTTTCTGAAATTTGGCACTTTAGAAATCGTAAGGAAATATTTCATTTATATTTGAACATATTTAGTTAGTGAAGTGTGTTTTGAACAATAATAAAATAATTTAATCTTAAAAGACATGTGATTATTATAAAGTAGTTTAAGAAGGAAAACTATTTTCAAATTTAAATGTCAACTCTTGATGCTGTGAAGACTGAATGCAATTACCAATACATAAGTTAACGAAAGCATGCATAAGGATCTCCCTCCAAAAGAATACTCCATAAAATTACTATTATTTTTACCAAAAATGTAAAAAGACACACTGCTCACTACATTACTGAGTATACAATTGCAATCCTTAGGATATATCATGTAACAAATTATAATTGGCATGCATGCTTTATCTTTTCAATTTCTTAACTACAGCCCTTTGCGTATTAGAAAAAGTCCAAAAATTTTATAAACACAAATATTTCAAGATTTTGAGGATATAAATTAACAGTTAGAAACAACTTGCAATTTAAAATTATCTTTCCTTTAAAATGGTTTATGGTCTAAATTATATATATATATGTATATATATATATATATGTTTCTAACAATTTTTGAGAGTAGCACATTTTAAAAATCAACTATCAAATATAATTATTTTTTTAGAGATATACTTATATCTTTAAAAAACTCTTCAAATAATATTTACTGTTTTATTAGTGGTACTTTTGTTCCTTTAATGTTTTGTTTTTCTTTCTGTGAACTAATGAGCCATTTAGTTAATCCACTTTTTTTTAATCTTATTTTTTATTACAAAGGGTATTACATATGTGTCCATTTTTTCCCCCCGCCCAAGACAGTCCCCTAGCCTCCCCTATCCCCCAGTGTCTTACGTCCATTGGTTATGCTTATATGCATGCATACAAGTCCTTTGGTTGATCTCTTACCCCCCTACCTCCCGCCCCCGAACCCTCCCCGGCCTTCCCGTTGCAGTTTGACACTCTGTTTGAGACAGCTCTGCCTCTGTATCTATTATTGTTCAAAAGTTTATAATGGTCTCAATTATCCATGAATAAGTGAGATCATGTGGCATGGATGGAACTGGAGAGCATTATGCTAAGTGAAATAAGCCAGTCAATGAAGGAAAAATCCACTTTTTAAAATTAACAATTTTATTGAGATGTCATTCACTTACCATATCATTAATCCATTTAAAGTGTACAATGATATATCACATTTTGTTTAACCACTCATCAGTTGATGGACATTTGGGTTATTTTCATTGTTTGGCTATTATTAATACTGCTATTATGAACATTTGTGTACAAGTTTTTGTGTGGCCATATGATTTCATTTTTGGGAGGTATATTCCTAAGAGTGGAATTGCTGACTAATGTGGTAACTTTAATGCTAACTTTAATAGTAATTCTTACAATTTTAAGAAACTGCCAGTCCATTTTCCAAAGGAGCGTATCCATTTTATATTCCTATCAGTAGTAACTGAGGGTTTAAAATTTTCTCTACATCCTCACCAACATTTGTTATTGCCTGTCTTTTTTATTATAGGCATCCTAGTGGATATGGTAGTATCTCATTGTGCTTTTAATTTGCATTTCCCTGAAGGCCACTAACCCAGTCTTTGTCTAACCAGAAAAGCATGCTTTTCAAGCAGCCAAACATGCATTTTCTGGAATTTCAATTATTTTTTTAAGAACACATATGCATTAAATATGTTCACACATATGCTATCAAATACTACTGTTTGTTCTGCGTCAAGTTCTTTTTATACATTGATTCCTTTCACTCTTACCACAACACAGTAGCAGCTATTATCCTTTTCATTTGGAGCTGACAGGGTGATCTCATTTGGCCAAGGCCACATTTCTAGTAAGAGTTGGAGTAGACGTTCAAGCCATGATCTGCCTTACTCCAAAGCCTGTGCTCATCATCACTGCCCCCTCTGGACTCTTAAATATTGTTGTTCAGTTGGGAATGCCCGAAGTATGCATATGGGGCCTGAAGTATTCTTTCTAAGACCTAGGCGATTATTGCTCAAGAGCCTTCCAACAACATCCCACAGTGTGGTAATTCTGACTTGTAATGGTTAATTGATAGCTTCTTGTATGTATCCTAGGCCTAAATCTATGTTAGGTCCTCTGAAAGAAAAAAATAACTATTATTTATTGAGCTATTATCATGTGCTAGATGCCATATCAGGTCCTTGATATACAGGGTGATACAAGGTATCCCAAAAAATGTATATACACTTAAATAGCTGATAGCTCAATTTTAAAAATGAAATGTATTATAATAAGCACTGCCTTCCTAACTGTTCAAAGTGTGGGTATACATTTTTTTTGGGACACCCTATATATCATCTCAGTGAACATGTCCAACATTAAATAGTCTTGAAACAATTTACAGACTAGTTGGAGAGATGAGACATATAATTGCATGCACAACATAACATTAAAAAGAGGGGAAAATACATGGCACCATTAAGCAGCATGTGATTAATTTCTAAGTGAATCATATAAACATGTGCAATGCGGTTGGAGGAGGGTGTGAACACTGCGGGCTGCCATGAATTACTGTGGACTCGTTGAATGTGACTGTCTTACTGTATTAAATGGTAAAGTCTATCTTCATTTGCTAAACTATAGAACGTTGAGATCTAGAAATAGGCTCTGGGGGAGGACAACTGTTGGTTTGTCCAGCACTCTTCCCCACTGTCATCCCAGCCGCAGTGTGTTTGATAGAAAGCAAGCGCACCCAGAATTCGAGGGTGCCGGGAAAGGTGGCCCACTGGACCACGCCTTGGTCAGGTACGCTTTCCTTCGCCGCTCCTCAGCCAGGCCCCGACTGATGCTTCTAGGAAACAATCTGAACCCCGAAGGAAGTCTGGAAGCAGAGCAACAATTTAAGTAACTGTACCCCAAACTTGAGGGTCAAGAGAAGATGAGTTAGTTCTCTTTTAAATTTTCTTTAGATATAAATTACGGTCATTCTTCGAAGTGGTGCTTGTAGGGCTTGCAAAAACCAGCAGGCTCTTTTATTTACAGCCCAAATTCAGCCACATCTTTCTTCTTCCAGTGTTTGGCCATCTTAGGCACAGGGTATGATTCTAGATACAGTCTGGAAAAGCAGTACTACATACAGGTTAAGAGCATCGCAGCTAATTGCAAGCTTTGGGCAGGTTGCCAAGGCTCTGTTTCTCAGTCTACTTCTCTGTGAAATGGGGCAGTTGTAGTACCTTAGCTGGTAGGGCTGTGTGGGGAAGGGTTAATACAGCTCAGCGCTTGCAGCAGTGCCTGGCTCAGAGTAAGTGCTCCAGACGTTTCAGCTGTTCTAACATCTTGACCCAAAAAAAGGTGTGGTTTTTTCTTTTACTATTTTAATTTTTAATAGATTTAAAATGGCCTCTGTAATTCTGTATCATATTCTTAGAGCTATTATGACACTTTATTTACACTTGCTTGTATTTTTATTTAATTTCTGCCAAGAAATAAATTGAGTTTTGTGGGCTTCTTATGGGGTGGTGGGGCAGACATTAATTGCATAAACAAAGCAAGGTTTTATGTTTACAAGATGTTTCTAAAAAGTTGAATTCTGTCTTTTAGACTTTTTTGTACCATTTGCTTTATTTATATAATTGAAATATACTGACCACTTTCATATCTGCGTGTTTCACTTTATTAATTTTAATTTACGTACTACACTTCCGGAAATCTGCCCACTGTGGAATCAAAGTGCATTTATAGTGACTTTGTCTGTAGTCAGGGCCTCTGATGGCAATCCCAAACCCGCTCTCCCAGGCTCCGAGCAGGGCTGGAGCAGCAGCGGCTACTCTTTTCGGTATTCTCTTTTCAAATATATTATGTTCAGGGCTATACTCGCAGCGCTGCTAATTTGGAGGAAGGGGCGGGGCAGTTTCTGAGTTAATTAGCTCCCGCGGTTAATTTAAGCCTGTGGCAGCAGCTAGTGAGCTGTGGCAGAGTCAGAGACAGCAGGAAGCCCATACCATTTCAAATATAAAGAGAAAACATATAACATGTGTAACTTAATTTCTTCTTGGGCTTTCATGTCCTCTTTTTTCTTATAATATTTGAATATAATTTCTTAAAAAGTAATGTCGATTTTAAAATAAATTTTCTAAGCATCGTGACAACCCAAATATATTCCTCCTGCAGAAAATACTGAAGTGTAACAGTCTCTTCTTGTCCTGTTTTAAACTTACCAGAGAGTAGGCTGAGAGCTTTATGTTCTATGTGACGATCACTTTCCCCAACCCTATGGAATTATAAGAATAACCCTGTTTATTGCAAAAAGACATTGTAACCTCAGAGGAGGCTGTAGATTTATATGTTTTTTAAAATGTTTGCAATTAGCCCAGCCAGTGTGGCTCAGTGGTTGAGCACTGACCCATGAACCAGGAAGTCACGGTTCCATTCCCAGTCAGGGCACATGCCCAGGTCAATCCCTGGTGGGCCAGTAGGGAGCCTGCAGGAGGTAGCTGATTGATGTCTCTCTTTGATTTTTCTCTCTCTCTCTCTCTCTCTCTCTCTCTCTCTCTCTCCCTGCCTCTCTGAAATAAATAAAAACATATATTTTTTAAAAAGCAATCAGAAGAACTTGCCAGGCAACCATATGAGTGTTGGACAGAACCTACCAGGAGAGATGTGGGAGGGGAATGGCTAGAACTTATAATAAAAACCAATTAGAATGAATTTTAGTGCTGTTAATGGTGAGAAAATGAACACTTAAAAACACTGCTAATGGAGAATACATTGGTAATCCTGTTATATTTTAATGTTTTATTCATGGAGAATAAATTGGTAAATGTATGGGGAGATTACATATGTCAAGATATTTACATATATTGATATATTTACATCAAGAGCCAAACACTGTTTTTTGCTAGTTTTATTGAGATGCATATAATTGACATATCACATTGTATAAGTTTAAGATGTATAATATAATGATTTGATATATGTCTATATTGTGAAATGATTACCATGATACAATTAGCTAACATCCAAGAACCAAACACTTTGATCAGAAATTCATTTCTGGAAAGTTATTTTAAGGAAATAGATGAAGATCTACACATTAAAATTGTCACAACAATATTTATAATAGCTAAATGATAGAAGCAATTTAAATAAATGTCCAGAAATGAGAAGTGGTATATTACAACTAATCTACTTGAGGTAATATTATATAGCAATTATAATTTGTTAATAAGGGATTTCAATGACAAAAAAATGCTCATGATAGAGAAACTATTGAATGAAAAGAGAATATAATTTTTCTACACAGTGTCATCACAACCATGTAAAAATATGTACAGAAAGAAGGCTGGTTATATCTTGACATGGGAATCTGCACTCCTACATCCAGATTCCCACATATAAACCAATAGGATTTAAAAAAATACTGAGCTTACTTTTATGAGAAAGAAATAAATCACAAATAACTCAGTTAATATAAAGAATTTGTTTATAACTGTATCCCACGGTAGCTCTTTGGGAAGTGAGTTTATTCCTCTGCAACTTAAAAATGACGTGTTTAATGATGACTCTGAGGCGCACTGCATTCTGAGGCACTTCTGAATCAAGATGGTTTTCTCAGTATGGTTTTAATACTAGGTGAGCATACTGTCTTTGAACTTTTTTGTTGTTAATCCTCACCCAAGGATTTTTTTTCCATTGATTTTTTTTTTTAGCGGGAGTGGAAGGGAGGAAAGGAGAGACAGGGAGAGAGAGAGAGCAAAAGAAAGAGAGAAACATTGATATGAGAAAGACTCATTGATTGGTTGCCTCCCACATGTGCCTCAACCGGGGCCAGGGATCAAACCTGCAACTGGGTACATGCCCTTGACTAGGAATTGAACCCACCACAATTCGGTGCATGGGCTGATGCTCTAACCATTGAGAACACCGGCCAGGGTGTTTTCTAATTTTTTTGAAGCTGGTAGTCTATGTACAGGATATACACAACTCTAAGTAGAAGATCCCAGTAACAGAGCACTGCATTCTCTCATCTTTATGGATCATCTGGGGCTTACCATCTTGTGGCTGCAAGTTTTATTCACTTAAAAATTACACTTTAATTAATAATTACTTAATTAGGATCTTACTTGGCCCCAAATAGTCTCTCACATGATGAGAATAAACTGGTTTCCAAGTTTCTTTGGGTGACATTAAATACCAACTCGTGCCAACTGAAATGACAATTTCCACCATTAATACATGGGGCAATGAGGAAGGAGACAGACCACCAATGTGTTTCTCATGGGCCACTGCCTCTCCCCATGAGCCTCTCCTGTGGGCCAGCTTTCCAGTGCTCCCAATAGAAGCCTGGCATCTCTCCAAGAAGTGAAAGGCTCCTTTTCATTCCCTGAGCTGCCATATGTTTTGTGTTGATGCTGATACTCTAAAGGTTTTGTGAAGTGGCCACGGGGCTTTGCCTGTACATGTGCCTTTGGACTAGTTTCTGAAGATTACACCCCCCCTCCCCCCACTGGCCATTTTGGGTGTTTTAACAGTTTTGTTTGCAATATGGGATACATATTTTGGTCTAGGATCAAATATGAGCTCCGAATTGAAGACAACTGTTTAATTTGGCCTCTAAAAACCCTCTCCTTCAAAACAATGTCTGTTGCATCATGCTGCCACCGTGAGTGAGCAGCGGCAGCGGCATGGACAACCAACTGGGACTGGAAGTGTGAGTCCAGCTGAAGTGGGGGTGGACAATGTATGGCTTTGGGGAGAGTTGCTAGGAAAAAAACATCAGGATCAGTCTTATAGAGCAAAGACTGGATGGGAGAAGACTGACCTTGGGTGGTGGGCACACAGTGCAAAATACAGATCTTGTAACATAGAAACCCACAACTGAAACCTCTATGATCATATTAACCAATGTCACCCCAATAAATTTAATTTTAAAAAGTAAATACATTTAAAAAGGGTTGGGAGGGGAGACTGGCTGGGTTAGATGGAAAGAGATGACAGAAGAGGACCCTTGGCATCTGAATAGATTTTTCTTGGACCGATCATCAACCTGGGTACTTGAAATTCTGGCATGAAAACATTCCTTTTGTTTAAATCACTGTTAAAATACTTTCAAAAGGTATCACACACTTACGTAGCTCTGCTTCTCTATTCGCATCTTTATGTTTGCTATGGTTATTCACAACACTTGTTCTCCATAGGAGAATTCACTGGGATGGGACAGAAAGAAATGCCATGCAAGGAAAGTACGCTTTGACACTCTGGAACGTGGAACGTTCTGGTGAAGAAACTATACAAGAATGGCAGGACAGGTGCAAGGTGGGGTTCACAGTGAGGGGACCCTGCTGTCCCAGGAATTAGTGTGAGGGCATGGGGAATTAAAGGGCACGGTGGGAAGAGGGGCCCCCAAGGGCCTCTGTACCTTCTGTTTTACAATTTTTAGCTAAGGGTGGCTCTAAATTAAGGTTTGGGGCACATGCGATGGGAAGATCAGTTTGGGAGCAGAGCACTAATTGATCTTAGTCATTGTCCAGGTGAACTTGGAAACGGGCTGAAGGCCAGGGGGTAATTACTGTCCCTAAAAGTGGAACCTGGAAGGCAGCAGGCCTGGAGGCTGATAACAGAAATCCAGCTGACTGGAAGATGAGAAGACTCTACCAGCTTGTCCACAGGTGGGGCCCGCCTCCGGGGTGACAATGGGAAACCGGTAAGAGTCAGCCGCCCCCCC
>NW_006383010.1:5346877-5363500 GCF_000327345.1 Myotis davidii | reverse complement strand
CCCCCCCTCACCCCGCAAAGGAAAGCATGTGCAGAAGGGAAGGGAGACTCAGAAACGGAGTGCCATGCCTCCATTCAAAGAAAAATGACCCCTGCGCGGTGTAGCGAGGAAGGATGCTCTGTTCACACGGAGAGCCGGGCAGAGCCTCCGCGGCCCGGGCGGCCCTCTGGCGTGTTCCGCTTGACCTCCCACTTGACTCCTGGCACCTCGCCTGTGATGGACACCAGGACCCCTCCCAGGCCTCCACTTGGGCGTGCTGAAGTGTTAGTCCCATAATCCAGCCTGCAAGTGGCCCGCGCGGTGGAGTGCACAGGGCCCGTGGACACGCCCTCCGCGGCCAGGGCCAGGCTGATCCGGAGGTGAGACTGGGATCAAGATCCCCGATCAGCAGAATGAGCGTCTGGGGAGAGGCCCCTCAGCCCCCAGGCCGGTGCTGCGACTTGGGATCTTTATCTAACCCACGCGGAGGCGGGGATTCCTGTCTATTTCAGCTCCATTTGGGAGCCAGCCCGTCTCTCCAAGGGCCGGAAACAAATGCAGCGCAGGCCACAGTGAGGCAGGTCCTCATGCGGTGCCAAAGGCTGCTTCCCCAGTGTCCCCGGAGAGGGCAAACCCGAAATACCGTGAATGTTCTTACAAAAACACGGGGCTGTGTTATGGGCTCCTCTTCGGGACCGCGCCAGGAAGCTGACCCACGGCCTCTGGGCCAGGATTCTCACTCTCCTCTGCCGCCCGTTCCCCACCGGGGCGGTTTGAGGATCTCGTCACCAGACACTCTGAACAGGAGAAAATTATCTCCGTGATTGATTACTCACTGATTTCTTGGCTTATGTGCATAGAAATGTAATTTGGGGCAACTAGATAAGCTGAGGAAAAGGAAATACCCTGGGAAGGAGATGTGAAAACCGATGATGAAAAATCTGGATTCACAAGATTCTGTCTGCACTGGCACAGAGAAGGAACGCTGAGCAGAGGCTGAGAGGTAGACCCAGAAAAGACAGATTTGCACAAACCAGGAACGGCGGACTCTGAGAGCAAAACAGCCCTCCGTCTTCCACACGCGGAGGGGGCTTTACCTCCTCAAGGACTAACTTTCTCCCATTGAAGCAAATGCTGGAACACTCCCAGCTACGCTTGTGTGTGCTGCTTGTTCTAGGGCCCGAGATGGAAAAACTCACCTCAGATCTATTCACCAATACTGTTCTTTCTCAGATTTCCCCTATAAATCTTATTCTGTGTAAAAATATGGAGACTGATGAAAATAACTGACCCTCCAAATATCGTCTCCACAGACGTCTAAGGAGCACCTTAGAAAGAGACGGAGAAGGAGCGAGGGAAGGGCCTGAATTGGGAATTGTTTAGACTGGACCCTTAGCTGTGTTAATAGTGTCAAGTCATTTGCATTGCGGTTATGTGATTTGCATTTTTTCATTGGTCATCTGAAAATTGACGTACTTGCTCACTTCTGGATTTTCAATGTGTCTAACACTTCTTCCCTCTGCAGAACACAGCATCAGGGTGGCATCCTAGTAGACTGTTATTTGATTAGAAAAACAAGTGAAGAAATAATACCAGTTAGTTTCTTTACAGAAAAATACATTTTCACCCCTACTGTCCTTTTCACTTTGTAAATTATTATTACAGATTAGTTGAAACATGCAAAAGTAGAAAGGTTACTATAATGAACCATCATTAACCCACCACCCCAGACATTTTTCAGTCTTCACTAGTGTTGTTTCATATAAATCTCCACCAACTCACCTCTCTTTACATTTTGAAGCACAACTGGAAAATCATTTCATTTCATACTTAAATATTTCAGTATGTTTTAGAGTTTATTTTAAGCCCCAGTGTAAGGCAATAATTTAATTCCAGAAATAAAAGAATCTTTGAATAATAATACCCTTCTTTGAGAAAGAAATTTCTCTCCATTTATAAAAAAAGAATGGTCCTCTATTTTTAATGGAATGTCTCCTCTAAAATGACTTCTACTAACCTGATTTTTTGGTGGAGAGGGGTCAGTCCCAGAAAAGGATTTTACGAACTTAGATTTGTTCCTGGCCCTAAGTAATGTCATCTATTGCTCTCTTAAATTGTAACTGGAGACTTGATATTTAAATTGTGTCCCAAGACCAGCATGGGGGTTGGCACAGGGCACACTTAAATCCTTTAATGAAAAGCACAACTTTATTTGAAATAAGGGAATTTGATATGTTTTATTACATTTGTGCTTTATAGCTTTCTACTGCTCAAACAGAAATCCGAAAGTTTACATGTTCCTGGCAACCGCGTTGCCCTTGAAAGCTTGAAATAAACAATCTCTTTGATGAGTGACCCTTAGTGTCATAACTGGTGGGAAAAGTGGAATGAAAGGAGCTGGCAAAAAACATGAAAGTTGTATGGAACAAATGCTACCAAAATAGAGCCACAGACTCCTGCTAGGTGACAGTCAACAAAATACATGTGTGTTTCAATGCATCTCTTATGGAAACCAAGCTGGCGTACTATGTCAAATCTTGCTCAGTTCACCGTTGGAATTGCACTAAAAAATAAAAAAATTCCTGGGCTGCAAAACTAAGCCGAGGTGTCACATAGCCCTTGGGTGGAATACGGACCACAGGGTTCCTCCCGTTTATATTTGGAAATGGAAGCGTAAGCGAGGCATCGGCATTTCAATGGTAAATGAAAGGGCTCCCGTTCCTCTTTCCCCAGATCAGCTACTTTTTCAGTTCCTTCTCCCTTGTGCTCAGAAAACAACGTAGGAGCTGAGCTCCTGTGAGAACCTGTCTGATTTAAGCTCTGCCAGGAAAACATGAAGTAGTTTACCTTACACTACACTGCAAGCTGGGTGAATAGTGGGCTGATCCAAAGGGGATAACAGGTCAGAGCCCTGAATAGAAGCGCAAGGAAATCCATTTCCAAATAGGTTTCACTCAGCATCCCGGGTCCTGTGCCCGGTTTCAGATCTCCGTTTAGGTTCCCTTTTCAATCAAGCTCAGTTGATTTTTCAGTTCATTGAAAAGCGGTAGGAACATGTCAAAACACCAGAGAGCAGATGGGACCGTCGCAGCTTCCTTCCACAGAGATGGCTATCAGCGCTATCAGACATCTCCGGTCCTCGCTCCTGGGAACGGGCCTGCGCCCAGATAGTGTCTGAGGATTAATTGGCAAGAAGCTGTCTCCTGATATTGGGTTTCTTCCTTCCCTGGCTGACAAGTAAACACCACTCCCACCCGTTTACTGTGCTCTTGAGAGCAGCTCTGGCTGAAGCAGCCCTGGCAGACCTGCCTCCCTCCACATTGTCCTGCACCTACCGGCTATTCCCAGGGACCAGCGTGTGGTTAGAAAGAAAAACAATGGCTCTCGGGGCCGCAGTATAGAATGGCAATGGGAGGAAATGACAGAGACACAGGAAGCAGGGAGAGAGGTTTTCTTACACAAACAAGCCCAGGGAGGAACTGACTAGGAAAACAAAGGTGAACTGGAGAAAGCAGCCACTGTTCCCCTGGGAGAATGTGGTCAGGGCAGGGGCCTCGGACAGCAGCGGAGCCCGGCCCTGGCGCCTTGTGGCACTTCGCTGACCAAGACTTTGGGAGCTCCTGAAGGCTGAGGCACCACAGAGGCCGAGGAGGAAACCTAAGAATATACTAACCCCTGGGTTAAGCGTCTCTGTGAGGTGTTACCCCGTCCCTGGGGGCCTCAGGAGCCAGCTGCCTTGCCTCTTTCTGCCTCCGCATATAGCACATCAGGGAATATCCATGACCCCATGCACAGCTCCCGCCCTGGGATCAGGACTGATCTCTGGAATTGCCTGCTCAGTTGTTCTCTTCTTGCCAAAAGCAGGAATTCTTAGCCTTTTCAACAGATGCTGTGCCCGTCCCCTGTCCTTCCTGGTTTAGGAGCTGATTTCTCCGGGATAGAACCCTACCTTATTGCTCCTGTGTCTGCATTCCCATAATTCCTGGTAAACATCTGCATTACCAAGCCTGCATGCTCTCTTACCATTACTTGTTCCTCCATAACCTTAGCACAGTGCCTGCACTTAGTAGGTATTCAGGAAAGGCATGAGACGTGAAGTTAATTGAACTTCCTATCTGTACTCTTGCTCTCAGGTAGAACTTCCCTGACCTTGAACTTCTGATATTGGCCATTCCCTGGTGGCCCCTCTTGGCCACATGCAGCATTTATTTGTCCTTTCTTTGAGAACTTTCTTTTGTAAAGGAACAAGGGAGAGTCCTGATAGAACAACCAGAAACTCTTTTTTATTGGGGGTGAGGGCGGGCGGGGGCAGGCATCTTAGGAGTATAACCTGACATGGAGAATAGAGAATCCTGATATTTTTAATATTCCTTTGTGAGATTAGTCTTGGAAGATGTCCCCCCCCCATCCTCACCCATCCCCCAAGTGCAAATGATTCAGCTAGGGGCAGCTCCAAGGGTGGCTTGGGGGTGGGAAGGTGGTGATGGCTAGAGCTGCCCTGTAATATCCACTGCCTCTCCCTAAGTCGCCATGAAAAAAACATGACATATTTCTTATATGCACTATTTGATGTGTGAATATTGCTGTTTTCTAAATGTGCTCATTAATGGAAGCATCTATGCCAACCTAAGCTGGAGTTTCCTAAAAGCTAGATGGAGACATGAAGAAGGCTTTCTCAGATCAAAAGGAAGCTCCCGCTGAGCCCAGAAGGAGGTGGTCCAGAGCAGGTTTACTCCCTGAGAGAGGGTTTCACTTTTGGGGTAATCTCCTCTTGAACTATGAAGTTATATTTAGCTTCCAGTTTGGTTTTTCTTCTTTCTTATTTTGTGATTTCTCCTTAATTTTGCCAAACTATTCAGTGACATCTAGATACCCTACATGTGTGGTGAGGTTATGGAGAAAGGAAAAGGTGGGGCAGCAAATGGAGGTGAGGCCTGTCTCATACTCATCCTTCCTCTTCATGGGCCCTGAGGAGGAAGGAGAATTTCACAGGGGTCCTCACTAAACAGCAGCCAGGTAAGTCGTGGCCTGTGGCCCATGGTGTGGCAGGAAGGAGCCGTCAGCTCAAGGAGCAGTGGTCAGCCAGGTGACTGGAAAGCAGGAGTAAGACGGAGGAAAGAAATCCTAAAGTGGAAGGGAAAAAACACTGTTGGAGTCATAATGTAATTGTGTGATTAACTGTGTAATGTATATCTCTCTCATTAAATTACAAACTCCATGTAGCCAGTGACTGTCTCCAGAGTTATATTCAATAAATATTTGTTGAGCAGGTGAATAGATACATTTATGACACTATTGATTTTTAAAAATAGTTTCCAATTCATTCAGTCATTAAAAACCACAAAAAACACATTGACTCTTGTCTCTGAGCTGAGCACTAGACAGAAACAGAATAATGTAGACCAGTGGTTCTCAACCTTCTGGCCCTTTAAATACAGTTCCTCATGTTGTGACCCAACCATAAAATTATTTTCATTGCTACTTCATAACTGTAATGTTGCTACTGTTATGAATAGTAATGTAAATATCTGATATGCAGGATGGTCTTAGGCGACCCCTGTGAAAAGGTCGTTCGACCGCCAAAGGAGTCAAGACCCACAGGTTGAGAACCGCTGATGTAGACCAAACAAGGAAGCTTCTTCATTACTTCTCTGACATACGTCCCCAGACTTGCAGAGCTTACCTGTAGAATTCATCCTTGCAAGAAGTTATTTTCATTCGTCATGCCGAAAACCAGCCCCTGCATATGCTGTTCACTTTTATTGGACTTATTGATGACTTCGCTATTTCTCTCCGTTGGAATGACCTCTTCCTTTCATCTTTCCAAAGGATACTTAGGATTCTTAGAAGCGTTGGCTCATTTATCCCTCAACAGCGAGAGTTTGGTTGAATTTAAGTGAATTTCTAAGGTTAGGACCCATCTCCAGATCTGTGAAGGTAGAGATGAGTCTAGATTTGACAGTAAGCTGATGTACACAGCACTATTTCTACATGTTCTGGAAGTTAATAAAGCTGATTAGTCTTAGTCTTGGGCAATGACTTCCAGGCTGGAGATTTTGAAACTAGACAGAAACTTAAAAAACGATTTTTACATTTTTCTTGTTTTTTAAATAAGGATAAAAGACAGAGGACTTAGCTCCTATTTTTAGCTCTCCATATTTGGTCGTCTTAGGCAATTCCACTCAACATCTCCTTAGTTTTCAGTAATCGGCCCTATCTACCAGGTAAGATTTTAAAGAGATTAAAGATATGAAAGTACTCTGAGTAGCTTAAATGTAATGCCTCTGGAAAGCTAGGTGGAAGCCAATGCAGTTTTCTAGTTCCTGGGAAGTGGATTCAGAGAAAGCAAATCGTGACTATTCATTTAAATAAGATCCTATATAATAAAAGAGAAAAATGGTAATTGGCGTATGACGATACCCTTTTCATTGGCTAATCAGGGCTATATGCAAATTAACTGCCAACTCAGATGGCAGTTAACTGACAACAAAATGGCGGTTAATTTGCATATGTAGGCACAATGCAGGGAGGCAAAAGGGAAAGCAGGAAGAAGCCCCCTGCCACTGACAGTGATCGGAAACCCAGGGGGGCGCTAAGAACCCCCAGGGCCGCCTTTGCCCTGCCCCCCAGCCATGATCGGAGAATCAGGCGCCTTTGCCGCCCTGGCCGGTGAGAGCAGGAAGTAGGGGTGGAGCCAGTGATGGGAGCTGGGTACGGTCGAAGCTGGCAGTCCGGGAGCTAGGGGTCCCTTGCCTGGGCCTAAAGCGGAGCCCACGATCACGGGGCCACTGCCGCTGCGGGTCCTCGCTGCCCGCGCAGGATGCCTTGGCCAGAGGCCTTAGGCCTGGGCAGGGGCGGAGCCTGAAACCGCGGGGAGCTGGAGGGCCCCGCGGCCCAGGCCTGACACCTCTGCTGGAGGCCTCAGGCCTGGGCAAGGGACTGATCCGTTGTTCAGCGATCGGATGGTGATGAGGGTCAACTCCTCTGGCCGAGGCATCAGGCCTGGACGGGGGGCGGAGCCAGCAATCGGAGGGGGCTGGGGGTCCCCTGCCCAGGGCTGATGCCTGGGCCAGAGGCATCAGGCCTGGGCCAGGGGCAGAGCCAGCAATCAGAAGGGTCTGGGGTTCCCCTGCCCAGGCTTGACGCCTGGGCCAGAGACATCAGGCCTGGGCTGGGGGCAGAACCAGTGATGGGGGGAAATGAGGGTCCCCTGCCCAGGCCTGACGCCTGGGCAAGGGGCCGATCCTGCGATTGGAGATTGATGGGGGTCAATGCTTGAGGGCTCCCAGTATGTGAGAGGGGGCAGGCTGGGCTGAGGGACACTCCCCCTCACCCCCACCCAGTGCACGAATTTCATACACCGGGCCCCTAGTAATATATATAAAACTCTCAATAGAGCAGACCCCAAGTCAATGCTCAATAACGCTTGCTGTTATTATTTCTTATTTTTATCTTGGAAAATATAATTACTTTAGAGCATTTATTGAGCAATTGCACTTGAAAATAAATTTATCTTGGTTTATGGTATACTGAAAACAATATGTGCATGGAGTATCTTTATTTTGATGAGCACAACAAGCCCTAAAACAATATTTTCAGGTTGAAGGTATAAAATCCATGCATTAAGATCTGGAATTAATCTGAGAGAACAAATTTTATTCCTCAATAAGTTCTTATCTTTCTTTATATACATTATTTACTTAAAGCATCTTGGGTTAAAATGTTGTTTTTAAGGGTCAGATTAAAGTGACAATTATGAATCTAATGGTTTTTGCATAATTGCTACACATATTTAGATAAAATTTCCTATAAGTTCAGAATCTGGGGAAAGCAGATATAATAATAATACTTCCTACTTATCCATAACATTGAAATAACTAGAACACAAAGATGAGGTGATTTTTACCAAATAGTTGGAGCTTCAAAGAGTAAATTCGTATTTAAAACAAAAAAACAAAAGCCCTCACTTTAGGGAGAGGTTTGCATCAATTTCTTTTTTTTTCTTTTCTTTGAGCTATAGCTCAACCATTTTTTTTTTTTTTAATCTAACAGCAGGAGCTGCTGAATGGAGATATTCATTCTCCAGGTGGGACATGCAAAGGCATGTGAATGTGCAAAAAGTGATTATAAGGAAAAATTATAAATAAATATCTCAGGCCATTGTTACTCATTCTATAGCGTTCCTTCCCCATTTCTTTTCTTCTTGTTGTTATATAGACTGATGGGCTACACAGTTACTCACGGTGCTTCTAATTTGATATTTGACCTCAGTTAAGTTTTACTTAAAATAGATCCAAGCTGGAATAGAATGCCTCGTGAGAGAGTTAACTCCATCGCTGGCTGGGTAGTCAGATTCTGGATGACTGTCTGCTGAGGAGTTGGCCTATATAGTGAATAGAATAGAATCTTTTCCAATTTCTGCGATCTTACTCTAAAGATTGAAGTTAACATAAACTTAAGTCTTTCATTATCTTTCCATTTGTGTATTTGGCATTTTAATTAATTTCATGGTGTCTGTTCTTTTATGCAGCTGTATACTTGATTTTAAAACCACTTGAGAATTGTTGGTAATGCCTTAAACAATTGTCACCAAGAACTCTTCCCAAGACTATTCACCTGCAGAAGAGTAGGGGGAGATGAGTAAATCTGGAGTGATGATGACAGGACCATGAAACCCAGTCCAGGGAGTTTGATGCAAGGAGGCAGAAAGGGAACAGAAAAATCATTAGAATAATTTAGTTGCAATTTAGGAAGCAAAAAACTAAGATAGTGAGGTTTGTAAAGATAATCAAATGTTCTCTCAAGGAAAGTAGAGGAGGCACGTCCCAGTTGGTGACTAAGGGGCTGCCTTGTTTAGTGCAGCCTTATTCATGATGAAAAATGGATTCGAATCTAAATTGCCTAGTAGAGTTGTTCTACCGCTGTTTCCTCTTCTCCTCACTGCTACTATTTCATTGGAGTTCTATGTTTTTCTTGGGTTCGTTCACCTCATGGATATGGTCCTGCTTGAATTCTCCCAGAGCCTTTCAACCTTACATACCTTGTGAAATTGGGTCCCTGGGGGATTGAGCAAATGCTTAATCACCTGCTCAAAAGCCTGAGGGTGGGAGAAGAAGTAGCAGCAGCCAGTTGCTGAATTTTTTTTGGCCACCAATTTCAGAAAGACATGGAGTCCTAGGAAGGAGCTGGCCATCAAGTTTGTACATAAATGAGAAGGATTAATAGAGAAACTGGGTGGTGATGGATGTTTACTAGACTTACTGTGGTGTCTTATGATCATTTTGTAATATATTCAAATATCAAATAATTATGTGGTACACCTGAAGCTAACATGATGTATATTGATTATATCTACATGTCTTTAAAAAGTAGGAAAACTTAGACCCTAAACTATGGAGCCATAACATTTTTGAACTAGCAGACACCTTAGAGATGATCTTGTTGACTGATTCTCCACCCTGTCTGTACATTGGAATTATCTTGGTTGCTTTTGAAAACAGTACCAATATTGGGACGTGGCCCTAAACCAGTGGTCGGCAAACTGCGGCTCGCGAGCCACATGTGGCTCTTTGGCCCCTTGAGTGTGGCTCTTCCACAAAATACCGACTTCTGTGCATGGGCCACGAAGTTTTAATCACACTGTACATGCACGCCCGCACGTGGTATTTTGTGGAAGAGCCACACTCAAAGGGCCAAAGAGCCGCATGTGGCTCACCAGCTGCAGTTCGCCGACCACTGCCCTAGACCAATTGATTTCCTTGCATTGGCCTCATGGAAAGGACCTTATTTTTCTGAAAAAGAGAATAAGGCCTGTGGGTTCCATTAATTGCACCAGGTTCCCAAACAAGTGGCGGCAGAGAGACCAGCGCCAGCCTCAGGGCAGGATGCTCCCTCTCAGAAAGGTGTGTTGTTGTTTTTTAAATCCCATTTTTCTCCCTCATCTCATTTTTTCAGTTCCTCATAGTAATGGGTGTCACCCTCTGTTTCTTCACCCCGTTGCTTTACCTCTGCGTTCACCAAACATCCACTACATCTTGGAAACTCCAGACTGCTCTGTTTATCTAAAAAGCCCCTGTCCAGGGACTCTTGGAACATAACCAAGATCATGTGAAGTTGATGAAGCTCCCACATGAATGCACACTCTCTTGAGGTGAAATCGACCAAGCAGGGGTTCAAAAGGGCAAGAAATGTGATGGGAATGGGTTAAATGTGCAGGAAGGCATTCTTGTCTTCCACCCTCTCCATTAATTCCAACCCCTAAGCGAGGCTGTGGTTAACTGGGTCACAGAAGCGGCTCCCAGGTGGCCCCGCCAACCTCAGGAGGAGAGGCTTGTGGCCCGCTGACCGGAGGGCAGCGTTTTCCATTACAGAAGTGAAATGAGGCTCTAAGGCTGGAAAGGGGACATTGTCACTGGGGGGTGGCGGATTTTACAACCCGGAGCAAAAACTCAAAGCTCTCAGTCTTCCTCATCTCCTCCCCACCACATTTCTTTTCACAAAGCAACAAATTCTGGCCAGTTATCACTTATGCTCCACCCCATTCTTCTAAGTCAGCTTTTGTGCAGGAAAATAGAGGACTGTTTTCATTGCCTTATCAGCGTCCCAGGAAAGGGGAAAGGAGCGTCTGGCCTGCTATCTGCGCCTCGCTGGGGACAATGAAACGCTGAAAGCAGGCTCCATGGGCGAGGGGCTGCCACTTCAGACCCGCAGAGTGTCTGGGAGGACCAGGGAAGGAGGAGGTGGAGGAGGGGCTCTGCCTAACCTTCTGAAAACATAATAGCCCCTGGGGTGGGCTGCTGCAAACAGGAAGGGTGTGGGCAGGATCTGAGCGCAGCTGCCATTCTGCTCATGCCGCCCATTCCCACAGCCTTTGATCAGCAGGCAAACAGCATTTTGTGCCCTGAGATAAATGCCTGGTCAGAGGGGGTGTGTGGCTGTGGAGGGGGATAAGGATTAAAGATGAAGGTGTTTTATAGACTGCCTTAAGGATGATGCGTGTTTCAAAGCGGGGTTCAGGGAGGTGATAGGTGCAAGCAATAGGAAGGTTTCCTATGGATGCATTCCTTCATTCAAGGCACTATGCTGCAAGGTAGGGGATGCAATGGTGAATAATACACAAGCCGTTTCTAGTTTAATATGGTGGATCACAAGCATGGGGAGGTTATTTTGGATGTCAGAAATTATGGAGTGGGGTGGTAAGAGGTAGAGTACTCTTTTACTAGTAGACTATACACCTTCTCCTGACCACAGACTCCACCACCATCCCTGCCCCTCCCCACTTGGGAGGTGTGCCCTGCAGTTGAGAGTCACTGAGAACTAGGACACTTCAGGGCATGTAAACTTGGTGGAGGCAGATTAATAAAAACAAGGGAAACTGCTGTTTGGTCTAATTGCAAAGCTGAAGCTCATACAAAAACAAACAAATAAGCAAATAACAACCAAAACCTTCAAGTACTCAGTAAAGAGTGTTATTGCAATCAGAGAACTGGAGATCTGAAACAGTGAGAGTAGAGAGGAAGGTTCCTTCCAGCCAGGGTGGTGGTTGTGACTGTGATGGTGAGTGTGTGAAGAGTGTCACAGACAGCAGGATTCCTAGAAGAGGCCTTGAAGGTGGGGTGAGATGAAATTTACATCTGTGGTGATTGGCAAAGGATGACGGGAAAGTTGGGAAGGGTGGAAGGAACATTGGGGGGAAGGGGCAATAATTGTAAATAGAGCTGAGTGGTGGGGTGAACACACCTAATAGAAAATAGCTCACTCTGGCTGAGGATGTATATGTTTACCCCAAGAGACAGAAGGCTGGAAAGCAAAGCCATTCTCTAGAGGGCTTCCTGTGTAGACCAAGGACTTCAAACTGTGACCAGGCCATGATGAGTTTTATCCTTTCACCCATCACTTACCAACCCTACTTTCCCAGAGCCTGAAGGAAGTCCCCCAGCTTCTGTAGTGTGATGCCCTGCCTCTGGGTCACACACAAAGTCTTGGGGCAAGATACCATAAAAGTTCAATAAATAGTCTAAACCCTTTCTGACACTCCAGGTGAAGTCTTCTTACCTAATTCATTTATTAACTCATAAGACAAATATCTCATAAATGTGTCCTATTTGCCAGGCATTGTTCCTAGCATTTAGGGGATATAGCATTGAACAAAAATGCAAATCCTTGGCTCCAGTGACATTCAAACTGGGGAAAAGCAGGCAACAAACAAATGTAGCAAATCAGGGTTAAGGAAGAAGAAGGCAGGGTGAGACATTAATGAGAAAGAGAGAGATGGTGTTGGTGGGTTAGTTTATGTAGGACGGTCAGGGAAGGCCTTTCTGATAGCTCAGTGACACTGAAGTGAGGAAACAGCATCTCAGGCAGAGGGAATTGGGAGGAGTTGGTCAACTCTATGGTCAATGCAAAGGGGAGGGACATTGCCAAGTCCACTTATGAGGGGCACACACACCTTCTCTTTGGAAGTGAGGGGAAAGGTAAGGGAAAGCCGGTGCTGTATGCTTGACCTGGAAACAACCCCATGCTGCCTTTGCCTGCTGGTGGCCAATTCTGGGTGTTGCTTGGTGTAGCCTTCTTAGGATGGAGGCAAAGTTTACCAAAAATATCTCCGTGGGCGTGATTTTTGTGAGCAATCCTGGATTAGAAAAATGTGGTTTAGAATTCTTCTGACACTGAAGGTGGTTTTGGAAGGAGACGATAAAGTTTTAAAAGGGTGTTGAATTGTTAGGGGTGGGGAAGGCTTCCCTCTAAGTCACTTCCTTGTTCATCCAAAAAGGCTTTCTCCTTTGAGCTGAAAGGGAGGATAACATCTCTCTTGCCCGCTTGCGCGCTAACAGCTCACCAATGAACAATCAGCTAATGTCAGAGTTTTCTTTGGCAGGTGAAATCCCTGTTAAAACACTGCAGGATTTGGTCTATTTCTCCATGCCCTGCAACTGCCTGCTGCTTACCCAAACTTTTGTAAATGTAGTTAGAAAGGTTCAAAAAAAAAGCACGTGTGATTTAAAAAAAATGTGCGTGGAAAAATTGGTAAGCAGAGTGAGTTCAGCAAGAAAGTTGAACCGTAGAAATGCTCATTCCTGGAGAGCTAAAAAAAAGAAAAATACCTTAGTTTTTAAAGAAAAGTGTAGACATAATTCAATATTAACTAAAGTGGAGAGTGACTCCTTATAACTACTCTCAGCCTTCCAAAAATATTTTATTTCATTTTAATAAAATAAGAGAAATGTAATTTAAAAGGGATATTGAAACTTTCCCCTATTCTTTCCTTCTATTTTTGTGATGTCATTTTGGTAATTGGGACCACACCTGCAAGATTCCTTTTAAGGATCTGGAACCCATTTCCTGGATTGCTGTGGGGCTCTTTTGTATAGGCCCCTGTGGGATCTTAGCCATGGGTGTGTTGGAACCTCTGAAATAGCCAGCAATGTGTTAAATATAAATGAGCTGTTCAGCTACATGCTCATCAAACAGGGAGTTTTAAAGTAGAGAAGGAAACCTATTCTGAGGGGACCTTATTTTGTTCTGTATTGGGTCTCTAGACGTAAACATGCACACGTTCATACATACATGTATATTTGCACACAGAAATCTCTAGGAAATATGGTCGCTCTACTCATGACCACTAAGCAATTTTCTTCTCCAAATCTCTTGGAAAATAGCCTGGGGCTGCTTTAATGCTCTCTTTATTCCTTTACAGAGCAACATACCCTTGATCATGAAACTACAGCCTGTGCGTGGGATCTAGGTTCTGTCCCAGCCTTGAGGAGCATCTGCCTGAAGCTTGGAGCTCCGGCGTGACCCTGGAGCCCTTTGGCCTGGGCCCAGCTGCAGATGGGTAGGACTCCTGAGTGCTGGGGGAAGGGGGTTCTCTCACCTACTCCCACAGTGGTGCTTTGGAAATGGCTGCTTTTGAATAATTGGTAAACCCAAGAGATGAAGCATTGAACCGACTTCCCTGTTTGGGGATTTAAAAAAAATTTTTTTTTAATTTCAAGGGCAGGTCCAAGCTAAAGCAGAAACTGTAGGCATGTATAAAATCCTTCTGATCCAAACTTGCAACAGTTGGCAGAGGTCGTCCCCTTGGGTGTAGTTGATCTTTCTTCAGTTACTATGGTCTGAGAAGCTGGGTATGCAACCTAACTCCTTGAGGTTCACTATGGCTCAACAGGATAGCAGTTTCTCCCTTCTAGTGGTTGCAGGGCTTTAATGAGACGTTTGTCAGCACCCACCGCCATTCCTAGCACATGGTTAGTGCCCGGTGCACACTAGCTCCCTTTCCCTTACCTGTAAACAGAGCGTGAGCGTTGGCTCAGGGGCTCCGGCCATGGGTTCCTGCGCTGTGCTCAGACCCTCCTCACTGACATGTCAACACGGTGTTACCCTTTCAGTTGTGAAATCACATGAAATTCCACGTTCTAAAACTCAGCATTCATTCATTCAACATGAATGTCTGCTAGACTCTGATAAGCTCTGGAGGTGTCAGTGAAGGCCGGCCCCCCTCTGAAAGCACCTGACAGACAAGGATTACTGGGAGTCCATCAGGATGGAGGATGGAGAGTGGAAAAGGTAGTGGGCAAACGTATTTTTAAAAGTTATATATTTTTATTGATTTCAGAGAGGAAGGGAGAGAGATAGAAACATCCATGATGAGAGAGAATCATCAATGGGCTGCTTCCTGCACGCCCCTTACTGAGGATCGAGCTCGCATTCCTGGTTCATAGGTCACGCTCAACCACTGAACCATGCTGGCCCGGCAGCAAGAGCATTTTTAATAAGGAAACACAATGATTCAGATGGAGGTGGTTCAAGAAACATAGTTGGGGGGAAAAACCACTGCTCTTAAATACATTCACTGTCGAAGTCTAATTTTTATGAATAATGATGGAAATTAAATGAAAAAAATAAGGTGTTTTTATCACCCTACTCCTACACTTTTTTGGTAACCCTTGAACCTATTTACCAATAAAATTACTCTTTCTCCCACACCTTTTCCATCATCACATCCAAAGAAAACCAGCACTCAGTTAAGTTCACTCAGCTCTCTCACAAGACATGGACCTCTATGGGTGTGTCTTCCAAGCTGTCAGGTTTAGGCTGAGGTCTCAGTGCTGCAAAAAAATATGTGCAGGCTCACCGGTTTAGAGACACATGAATTCAAACCTGATCTCGGGTGCACATTGGTGTCCACGGCTCATTCACATGTATTCGGCTTGAATGAGGAGTAAGCATTAAGTGTGCATCATGGTCATTGGATAATAATTGCTGTACCCTGTGGTTTGAGTTTTGCTGTGATAATGACTTGGGTTGGAGTTGTGTTTCTATAGCACTGCAACAAACTGAAAAGTGAAAAAGCTCAATGAACTAGATGATTATGTTACCTTCCTGTCATACCGATGGTTTTATTATTTTCCCACAAGAATACATATTTTGGTGGTTGACAAGCACAGATTTGAATGGGTGAATGTCCCTTCCACCTGGTGTATGTTATTTTTGCTATGGCCTAACTTCATCAAGACCTGTTTTTATCAGAAGAAACCACTTGGTGTTTACTTTAACCAAGTCTGAAAACTCCACATACAGGTTGAGGCACCCGGGTCTGTAGCATCCAGACTTATTCACAGTATAATTGCTCCTCCTACCAGAGGTGGGATTGCTGATGTGGCAGGGTTGGTGTTCACTGTTTTGATTTGTCATAGTGTCCAGGAAAAGGGTAAGTCCTATACTCCTGTAAGGCAGAGCCAGTTGCTGGCTTCTGTTCTCAAGAGAATTTTCTTTTTCATTTGAAGTGGCCTGTGTGAGATGCGGATGGCTAAGTGATTCCATAATGCACGGCGTCTCACACATCTTAACCAATTAGAAAGGGCTGTAGAGAATTAGATGGAATGAATCCCATCCAGAAGGTTTAGGGACGGCCTCAACTACTCAAACTAGTTACTAGGTTTACAGTGTCACAAGAGCCCATTAAAGTTGTGTATCTCTGGGCAGTCTGTCTATTATTTCCTGTGAGCAGTGTGTGTGTGTGTGTGTGTGTGTGTGTGTGTGTGTACAACTGTGTCAGTATTTGTTAGGGGTTAACATTAAGCTCTCACATTCATTTTATTCAATCTGCCAAGCCATGAGACCTTTTGAAAATGGCCCCCTTTTTACATTTATATAAAAAACATGCCATTTAGTTGACTTATCTTGACTTTTTCAAGTGTTTGTTTTGAAGTTTCATTTTATACAGGAAATAGACATAATCACCAATAAATTTAACTTTAATGACTTAGACCCTGGGAGCCTTTCCTGGTTGGCAAAAAATTCCCTATACTGCAAATCCTCCCTATGGGATATCCTATTTTTTATCTGGAGTTGAAAGTCAGGATTAATCCAGATGATTAAGAAAATCTTCTAAAAGATACCCTGCATCCTCTTTAAAATTAAACTCTACTTGGAAGTTTCCTTTCATTTCTTACTAAAAACGTAGTGTCAATAATAAAAGTAAAAGTAGATCACAGGAACTTTGGTGTTTTTCATAGGTGCTTTTGGTATATTTGGGATTCTCCCATTTCACTACCCCCCCACACACAAATGACATTAAAATTTTGAATCAACTGATTATTAATAACCAATATTAATAATCAGCGTATTCAATATACCAAAAAA
>NW_006383010.1:5326496-5346840 GCF_000327345.1 Myotis davidii | reverse complement strand
CACACACGCACACACACACACACAGAGTTAATCTGCTGTGTCAATTCTGAAAGCCATAAACCTTTCTGCAGATAGCATTACCCAAGGTTTCTCACCCTTCCCTTTTGCTTTCCAAGGCGTGGAACAATGTGACTCCTTCCCAGACAGTCAGACGTGCTATAAAAAGTAACATCAGCCATGGGAATTATAAAGGGAGAAGGGATATGCCATAAACAGGGATAAACATCGTCCTTTATGCAAAGCTGCCAGATCCCTTTAAGCAAAGAACTGCTCCTTGTCCCCACTGTGGCCCCTCTTTCCTGTCCAGGGACCAATGAAGCGGGCTTTCCCTCCAAGTGACCCATCGTGAGAGGCTTAGATAAGGCACCAAAGTTGCCCTCAATAGACTTCAAACCCCCATCCCTGGGACAAAGTGGGAAAGCTATACTTTTGTTACCCTCTATCAAAGAGAAAAAAACCGAAGGAAAACATCCACTGGACAAAGCCTACTTTATGTGCTGGGAAACCCTGATCCTTGACTATTGTCTCCAGACTTATTTATGCAACAGAGATGATTTTTCAGAGGTTTAGCAAAATTATCAGCAGGGCAACTTTAATGCTGTATGTTTATTTGGTTAGCACCCTCTCCATTTTCTGGGGGAAGAAAGCATTCAAGCAACTTCCTTTAAACAAAAGTTACAGAGGGAAGAAGATAATGTTCATTTCTGAATAGAAAAGGCCTCTTGCTGTGGAATGCTCTGATATAATGAGAAGGGTACTTTAAGCCAAGCCTTAGGGAACTTATATACATGTAATGCATAGATATACCATATTTATATTTTTATTATATTGGACATATACATTTTTATTTCAATTCTTTTATATTTGAGTAAGTACAACTACAAACCATGATGACTTTTTCTGAAAATCTCTCAGACCAAGTCAGTTTTCAATTATATGTAGCTTTCAGCTTGTGTGAGAGAGAGAAAATGGAGGGGTAGGTGGAGAGAGCCAACGACAGAGAGATGGAGGAGGGGAAGCCTGGGTTTGGTGGCCCAATGGTCCAGGTTCTGACACTCAGTTCCATACCTTGACCACGAACAGACCCTGACAGGTCGTATTTTGTTTTGATGTTTAAGCTATCATTTTGGGATGAGAGCACCTCTTTTACAGGTCTGCAGTTACACATGTAAAAACCTCCCCTGCAGAGTAGTCATGAAAAGTAAGGTTAACTGGTTAGGTACCAAGGGCAAATACCTCAGAATGACTTTGTTTCCTATGCTGCCTCCTTTGAGAGGTTGAGGGAGTCTTGAGAAGCATTTAATATATTATGACAATGAATTTTCAAACCAGAATTTATATTCAGTCAACAAATATTTATTACTGATTTTGTGCCAGGCACTGTGCCAGACACCAGACGAATTCTGCAAAGTGCTTCATGGAGCCACAAACATTTGATTTGAATTTTATTCTAGACATACACTTTTAACTATTTGAAAAAAGAATAGAAATGGCATGCATGCTCAATGTGCTATATACTAAATTTTTAACTCTTTTGATACCACTAACGCCTTGACTTGTGCTCTTAGGTTAACTCAATTTTGTATAAACTCAGAATATAGCTTCTTGTGACTATTCTGAAATTATTTTTACTTCTAAATATGCCATTGATTAGGAGTGTGATGGTGCTTAAATGTTTCTTTGAAAACTCAGGCCTACTCAAGTGTACTGGTGTAAAACTGTACAAGCACACTCCAGTGTTACATGAACGTTGGGCCTGACTAAATGCCAAGTCAGGCCTGTGGATCTACTCAGAACAGGCTTTGTTCCCAGTATAACTGCATAGTTGTACAAAAATAAATGACAAGCTACCTTGTTCAATGCAGTTGGGGACACATTGTAAATTTTGGGTTCTTCTCTTCTGACTTTTATATTTATAAGAAAGAATAAACAGTTATAACATATTACTCATGATTAAATTTTTGAAATAAAATGTTCCTACTCACTTTTTTGAAGAGTATGTTGAAATTACAAGGGTAGCAAAAGTTTTACCATTTGTAAGGATTAAGATTTTTGAGTGTGTTTTTTCAATACTGTGCAAACAAAACACAGCAAAAAATGAAATGCTGAGGCTGATTTCAAATTATTTTATAAATCCAAATACTGGTTGTGCTCAGTGAGTGTTTTTAGAATCAGTCAAAATTATAAGTTAATTATGTAAAAGAAGGACACCAAGAAAATAATGGTTTGTCTGTTTGTGTGCTTGGGATATAAAGTACTATTAAACACGTATGGAAATCATGGTTTTATGTAAGACTTTCTCCAAAAGGAAGGTCATGGGAAAGAGAGCAGCCAAAGTGCTACAGCAATTCTGTTGAAGACAATCCTATTTTCCTTGTTTCTGGGTAAAATGGAAATTTGAACCCACAGCATGTAGTTTGTATAGTAACACAGACACAAGTGTCCTCTGACACAACTGGATGTTGAGTAGAATTGCGAGTGAGACCTTTTTGATGCAGCCATATTTTACTCATTTTATCCACAAAGTCCCTTTTGTAAAACATTAGCAAATTGCATCGCCCATTCTTCTCCCAGACTCCAAACGGTGTGTTCATCTGGACAAGGGTCATGTGGGCTCTTCTGGTTCTGTGGGGCTTATTTCTCCTTTAACCAGAAATGTCAATCCACCCTTCATTCCTTAAAATTCACAAGAAAAGAATCACATGGGAGTTCAAACGCAAAAGCACCAGCTTTATAAATATTCCTGTGGGAATGTTTCTTTGCTATGATCAACATTCAGAGCAGAGTATGTCCCTAGTGTCCATCATTGTTCTATTAGCACCAAGAAGTAAATACCACTTCCTGGCCCCAGATCTTACAAACTGAAAGGCAGAGGAAATGGCGAGCGACCTGCCAGCTGCTGAGGCGGGTGCTTCCCCAGGATGGTGAGGATTAGATGGCGGCTGTATGTTGTCTCAAAAAGTTTTGTGCACTTGGGGGTGGGGTGAGGTGGGGGTGTTAGAAAATACGTTATTAATAAAGTGCCCTGCATGAGGAATTATGTTCAATTATTACTCCACTTGCAATCTTGATAGTTTCAGTGTTGACATTAATGATGATTTATAGTTACCTTTTGATCTGTTTCACTCATATTTTAGATAACTAATTACATACAGATTCCTATTTAGAAACTAGGGATATATTTTATTTAGTCTTATTTTCCCAGCAACTCACCATCATCTGGTTGCCTGTTCCCTTTGATCCTCCTGTTCCACTGAGGTTACATACCTTTCCTACAATCTGTTTGCAAATTGCCATTTATTTACTTTTTACCCTTCCTTCCTTCCTTCCTTCCTTCCTTCCTTCCTTCCTTCCTTCCTTCCTTCCTTTCTTTCTTTCTTTTGAGAGAAGGAGAGGGATAGAGAGATAGAAACATTGATGAGAGAGGAACATCCTGGCTGCCTCCTGCATGCACCCCTACTGGGGAGTGAACCCACAACCTGGGCACATGCCTGACCAGGAATTAAACCAGCGCCTCTTAGTTCCTGGGTTGACGCTTAATCGTTGAGCCACACTGGCTGAGCTATTTACTTTTCATTTCTCAGTTTCTACCTTCCTTTATTGCCCTTTATTCCAGTTGACTTGTCTCACCTTTTTTTGTTTGTTTTTCTGAAAAGAACATCATCTTCTGTGTCTAAGATCACTGCCTTCTGTATTTCTGGCTTATGTTTATAGGTGTTAATGGGGCCCCCTTGCGTAGGGCCCAAATGACCTGATCTAAATTCAGTCATTTTTCATTTTGAAACTACTTTCCCCAACCCTCAAATCAGGTAAAGATGCCCAACGTATTTCTCTCTCTTGAAACTGGAATAGTCCCTGTGGGTCACCACCCAACTAGACTGCACATGAACTAGGGACTGAGCAGGAGGAAGATCCTTGCTCACCCGATCTCTCTCATCTCCTACACATGACACTTTAAACAAAAGACACTCACAGCTAATCATCTGAAAATCCTGCCAATGCGAAAACAAGCAGAACTTCAAAAACGTGTTAAAACAGGTGGAAAGGGATGTATCCTTACGCTTAGCTGAATATACATTTGAAATCACTGTTTTCCTTTTGCAAAATAAATGAGTGGGGGCAGGAGTAGCCTAGAGGTTAGATTTGGTCTGAGTTCTTGAGATATAAGCTTGGTTGGGACTTACTCTGTGCTCTGGAGCAAGTCCTTCCTTGTATCTGTTCCCCTAACTATCAAATGGAACCCTGCCTCCTCCGAGGGTCCCCGGGCTGTCAGTGAAGTGCTTTAGAATCCGCTGCTGAAAGGCGCTCAGCAAGTTCAAAGCGCCAGTATTAAGAAAGGTTTATCATTTTTATAAGCCAGTAAATCCTTCCCATGGATGTAAAGTGATTCTTTCTAGTTTTATTCTCAACACAGACTAAAAAAAAAGAAAAAGGCTTTGGATTCTTCCAAACGATCAGCTTCACACTGTGCTCCAGCTGTTTACACGCACGGAGCTTCCCATCCCCTTTTGATTTGCAGTGTGCCCGGAGCCCAGGACAAAAGAACGCACTATTCACAAGTATGACTCATGTGAAAGTTGAAACTTCATGCTCAGTTTTTATTAAGGGCTTCTTTCTGTGGGTTAGAATAATTGGGAATAAAGATCAACACTGTAAAATAAATATGAACACTGAGTTAGTCCAATAGAACAAATGTGAATCAACTGTTCCCCAGCAAACCTGGTGGACAAGTGAGGAAACTACAACAGTTTGAAAAACCGAGTGATGAACTTGATCCATTACTTCAGTAGGCACTTTATTTAAATTTATAGATTATTATTATTCCAGAGAGGAAGGGAGCAGGAGAGAGAGAGATGAGAGAATCACTGATCACTGCCTCCTGCACACCCCTACTGGGGATCGAGCCTGTAACCCAGGCATGTGCCCTGACCAGGAATTGAACCATGACCTCCTGGTTCATAGGTTGATGCTCAACCACTGAGCTATGCCAGCTGGGAAAAAATACATTATTTTAATTAATAGAAACTATGCCCAATTACCAAATACATGACGATTATTATAATTGAAGTTGTATTCACGAGGACAGTGAGCCCAGAAGAATTGAGAAGAGGGTACCTGGCCAGTAGTTTGGATGAAAGACAGCAGAAAGGGTGGAGAGGCCCAAGAGACTTTATAGTATTACAGGTTACAGAGAGAAAGGAAGGTGGCATTCAGTGTGTGTCAAATTTGTGTCAGATATTATGCTAAGGACTTTACATGCCCTATATAATTTAATCCTAATAATAACTTTGCAAGATAAGCATTATGATTGCTTCCATGTTATTGAAGCTGAGAGCTTATGTCATTTTTCCAGAGAAATAGAACTAAGTGATAGAACAAGAATTCCTACTTGGTTTCAGATGACTCCCAGTCTAACCCCTTATTCCACACCTTGGCACCCTTTTGGAAATCAACTCTGTTGATACTGAAAACTATTGTTAAGTTTCCTATTGTGACTTGTTAATCAGCACACCAAAATAGTGCTATTAGTTTTCATCTTGGCCTAACTTGTCTCTTTCACTTCTGTGTGGCCATATTCCCTTTTCCTAAATCATATTGAATAATTAGATTGAATTTTGTTTTAAATATTATATTGGTATTAAAATATATACACATATCAGGTATAATGCTTAATGTCTTCCTTATGCCCTGATGATAAGGATGGACAGGCTTTAAGATAAAATTTTAAAATTATAGAGAAATTTTAGTATAAGGTATGAGAAGAGAGGACACGATTTTGAACATTATTTCTGAAAATTTGTTGTGAGTGGTATACTAGGAAAGAAAAAGTCTAGTTCTGGGAAAACCTATGAGGAGAAATTAATGTCTGATTGCACTGAAGAAAGCAACTGTTGCTTCAACTGTTTCTATTCCTCAATGTCTATCTCCTAAAAGTCTCTAGAAAGGAACTTCCTAGAGGTCAGAGATCCCTGAATGAAAAACTTACCCAACACATAAAATATAATCTCTCGGTCAATCTGATACTGTACCCAATTAGAGCATAATAAAATTCAAGATGGGAAAAGTAATACATTCAGTCATTCTTCATTTTCTACCTCATTCTGTTGATTAATGTAGATGGAAGAATGTTAGTTTCTCGGGTAACCTGCAAAGGTTTTAAAACTCATAGCCTTGTTTTGTAAGCTCGCTGGATAGGAAGAAGGCTGTAGTTGTTTAGAACCTTAATTATCTCTTTTTACTGACAAAATCCAAGCAAGTTACTACTTTCAAATCCCTAGGAATGAACAGTTGGTCTTTTGACTTTCTCTGCCAGAATAAGTGACTTTAAGTCTTTGCCAGCACAGGCTAAGAGATCAACTCTTCTCTCAGAGCCCGCAGAAGTCAGACTCCTTTGACTTGGAGAAGTTGTTTGATTTTGCCCTCCCTTTTATTCTCTTCTACTTTCCCCCAAAGCAGCTTTACTCAAGATAAAATATACACGCTTATAAGGAGGCACATCCACTGTGTGCTGGCCCAATCCACCTGCCCCCTCTGCCCTAGCCTCACACAAAAGCAAGAGTTTGATCATAACTAATTGACCAAGCTTTCCTGGAAACACTCAGGAATGGAGACTCTTAAGGTTATTTTAGGACAAGTTGTTCTTAGCCTCTCCTTCCAACCACTCCTAAAGTGATGGAATCTGTTGTGACCCCCAGCCCTGGGGAAGGGCTAAACCTGATTGTCCAGAGATTACCAAAATGGAATAGTATTGGGACTTTCTTTAGTGGCTAAAGCAAGCATTAACACTACCATTGTTTCGGATCACCAGTGCAGGGTGATAATAAAAATCACACTGGCTTTTACTGGGGTTTGTCACTGTTTTAACTTCTCTATAGACAGTGTGTTCACTTGCTGCCTGTGCTTGGGAAAAATACTATCACTCTTCCCTCAGAAAGACACTGTTGTTGTTTTTTCTCCTTTGCCCAGAAGCATACCCTGCTCTCACCTTTTCAAACAAACTGAGCGAGACTTAAGTACAACCCTAGAGTGTAAGCTCTGAAAGGGTAGGAGACAAATAAGAAAAAAGATAAAAAGAAGTGACGTTTCTTTTCGTGCTGAGAGATGACTCCACAAAATGGATTTTACTGCAATTGACTGAAAAATAAATTCCAGGTTATCATTACAAGTACCAGTTGGAACTTTATTATCTTTGAAAAGTCTCTTTCTCAATGGAAAAAGCTTAACCACAGAATATTAAAAACAAAACATTAATTGATCTCCATTTCTGACTTTTATTTTATTCTGTAATAATATTTCAAGTCTCATATCAGGCACTGTCTCCTCTTGGCAACCAAAACTAGCTAAGGTATATCTTGGGTCATGTTCCCTAGAAACAGAGCCTGATGCACAAATCATGGTGCACATGGTTTTTTGAGGGTATCCTCTCAGGAAAAAGCAAGTGAGGGAAGCAGGAGAGGGCAGGGGAAGAGGTAAACAAGAACATGGTCTCAATCGGGCTACCTTCAGCCCGATCCCATGGAGAGCTCTGGAGCATGGATGCACCACAGGTTTTTATACTCCATGACATTGTCACTGACTGCAGGTTGCTCCTTTTAGGAAGGGGGGTTGCATCACCTCTCAGGAAAGGCAATTCTCATTTGGTCAAGGGCAATTTTTCAGGTAAAGGAGCAGCTCTGAGCCATTAGAAGACAAAGTCACAGTAGCTGTGGATCGAATGCCCTGGCTTGGGAAAAAAGGGATCATGCAGAGCACCAATAATACCTATGGCACTCTATCCCTTGTACCACTCATACCCATTTATTTCTTGCATGAAATTCACTCCATTTAAGAATAGATTTTTTCAAGATCTGGTTAGCTAGGGAAGTGGTTCTTAGAGACCACCTAATATTAAGGGCTGAATCATTTTGTCCACAGTCACTTCATGCTCGGTGAATTAAATGGTGCTGATGGAGAGCATGGTCTTCTCACCTCTTCAGTCCTTGAGTGTGGTACCAATCCCCACCTTTCCATATGGAATGTAATAATTTTTGATGTATTATCTTGTAAATTTCAGGGATTTTACTTGTTTTTTCTTACTATAACAGTTCTTTCTTTACTGGTCAATGGGATGTTTCTTCCAAATGTTAAGTACACCTATTCTGATGATCAATTGAGCTAGTCAGTAAATAGCCACAGGGTGGTTTCATGGACCCTGTGGACCCACTTTGAGATGGACCTGGGCTAGAGCCACTGGCCTGCATATAGTCCTTCTCTAACGGATGATGGTACTTTGGGTCCTTAGGTATCACAGTCAACTCAGATCTCTGATTCAACAGCCCCCTTTCCACAGTGTATGTTTACCTGAGTAAGTGGCCCTTAATCCCTTTGTAGAAAGACTGGGGGAATCACTGCTATATAAACTTTCTAGGGGTTGCAAGATCCTTCCTCATAGGAACTTGGCCATCACTTCAAGCAACAGATTATTAGTCTGAGAACTAGCACAAGTCTGTAAACTGAACAAAGGATCATGATTTTCTATTCAGGTGACTGACCTTAGTCTTCTGCTCATCTGTTCATGATATATTTTCACTGGTTATATGTATTAAGCAAGACTCATTGCTTGCCACGAACCTCATCCTAGAAACACTGTGTTTTATGAACTAGCTCTGTAAATCCCTAATGAGCAGAGCCTGCTAAGCAACCTCCTGTACATTTTGAAATCATGCACCCCTTGGTTTTGATGGTCAAGTGCTTCCATCAGGCCTTGCTCTTCTGAGATCCTGTCATCCCCATTGATATTCAGGGAGCATAGTTCTATAAAGGAATCTCCTGTCATCAATCCTAATCTACAGAGGACAGCCACTACTGAGTTTCTCAACCACGCTGGGGCCCTCTCGCCTCCCACCCAGGCGAGAAAGTGGACATTTTGTCAAAGGAAATTCTTTAGAGAAAGGGGCAGCTGTACGCCTTCAGCAACCAACATCCATAGTAGCGGTGAGTTGGGTCTGCCCGGCTGAGGAAGGGATCTTGACCGGACAGCAAAAGCATCCACTACAGGCTCTTTCATTTCTGCCCAGGTCCCCTCTACATGGCTTTGTCTCAGTCCTTCCCTGTAGTGACATTTGTTGACATGTTCCACAAGGGCAAAGGTCTTTCCATAGTAGCTAGAGAGGGTCATCTCCTTTTATCTTTGTATCCCCCAAACCTAGGACAGTGCCTTTCAGCTAGTAGGTGTCCAATCAATACTTGTTGATTTAAACTCTCACCAGTAATAATAAAGCAATAAAGTAATGAATGAAGTCAAAATATAATGCATGTGTATAGCACTTCATCTCTTTGGGACTGAAAGACAGTACAGTGCCTACAAAACAATAATTCCCCAAACAAAAAATAGGGCAAAATACACGCAAAACTAAGGTGCAAATGATTTCTGTTCCATAATAAATTTTTTTTCTATATTTATACATCCTTACACTCCAAGAAATACAAATACAATTCTAGGACTTTTGTTAATCAATGTACTTTATATGATATTTATGACACAATATAAGTTCATCAGTAGCTCACACATATCTTGATTCTCTCCAAGTCTCTCAAAAGTATTCACATTCTGAAAGTAAAATCAGAAACTCCCTAAGTTTTAGGGTACTATCACAATTTAATCTTTGGGCAAGTCCTGCTTAGGCCACAGAATCTGTAAATTATTCGTTTGAAACACAGATGAAATAGAAGAGAATTGCTTGGTGGAGGGTGAAGGGTTTGTGAGTAAACTCAAGAACAAAGTAGGTTCTAATGTGTATGTGTGATGCTGGCAAAAGGACTTTGGGAGACTTCCGACTTCAGAAAAGAAAATTACTGTATGTGTTCAGGGCTTTCTTCATGGTGTCACTTCATTTAATCTCTTTACTGAGATATTTTTCCAGTGGAGTCTACTTTCTTTTTCCTGAGCCCTGCACTAATAATGACTTTGACCAACTTAGCTTTGTTTTCTTTGCTATATACATTTTGCAGATACCATCTTTTCAATCCATATAATTCATACCAAATTATTGCTACTTTTCTTTCTGATTAAAAAGCATCCAGGATTCTCATAGCAAATCTGAGAAGTAAAAAAAACAAAACAAAAACAAAACATAAAGGAAAAAATTGATCTAATCCTGCTATCTAAAAGAAACCACTGAAAACAATTGTATTTCCTTCCAAATGTTTCTCTTTGTGTATGTATATATACAGATACCTATATATTCTATTTTTTATATAACACGAGGGTCCCAGTGCACAAATTTGTGCATCCTGAAAGGAACTATGGGCTGGGAGGCTGCAGTGAGCTTAGAGGCAGGTCTCAGCCCAACCTCTGCTCCCCTGCCCGACCCCTCCCGCTGCAGCCCTGGTCCCCTGTCTTCTGGCAGCCCCGCTCTGGCAGCCCCGCTCTGGCTGCGGCTGGTGCCATCAGTGGTTGCAAGTGGTGGCTGCCCTGATCACCCCTCAGGAGCAGGGGGAGGTGGAGAAGCCCTCAGGGGCAATTGGGGCCGGCAGCCGCCGCTTGCACCTGCTGACACCACTGACCAACTGGAACTGGTGCCAGGCATCAGCAGCGGACGAGAGCAGTGGCTCCAGTGCTGGCTGCAGTTGTGAGCGGGGCCAGTGCCGGCAGTGGGTGCGAGTGGTGCCTCTGGCACTGGCAGCAGGTGCGAGCAGGGCCATTTCTGGCAGCAGGTCTGAGAGGTGGCTGTCGGCCCTGATCTACCCTCAGGAGCAGGAGGAGGTGGAAATGCCCTGAGGGGTGATTGGGCCAGCGCTGGGTGCCAGCAGCGCCTGGCAGGACCATGGCGTGCAGAAGCAAAGAATTTTCAGTAACCACCAGAGGCTCGCCCCGATGACAACAACCAGCGCCTTGCCTTGGTTTGGTGCCCCCACTCACCTGCTCCAGCATCCCACAGCAGCCAATGCCCTCCATGTTTTGAGCCCTCTGCCACCTGCTGCCGATGCCCGCTATGTTCCATGTGCGCCCCCTGGCGGTCAGTGCATGTCATAGTGACCATTTGTTCGGTTGTTTGGTTGTTCCGCTGTTAGGTCTATTTGCCTATTAGGGATTTATATATATATAGATGATTTTGTGTGAATTTTGTCATGCCATTAAAAATAATACTTGTAAGATTCTTTTCAGTGACTACAAATATATTGTCAACAATTGTACTATTATTACTTTATTTGAAAATTTCCTAATTTTTGGACATTTAGATGTTTCTTAACATTTTATTGCTATTATATAACACTGCAGTGAACACACTCTTTTTTGTCCACCTTTCTAGTCACTTAATTCATTCCGTATCCATTTAGTTAAGAGATATTTACATAGCCCCTATTATAAGCCAGAGGCACTGTGCACTCAGCTCAGCATACAGCAAAAGACAAACCAGACCACTCTCTGCCCTCCCTGCCCTCAGGGTGATTATGATCTGCCAGGAAGGAACATCCTGAATTATTGTAATTACAAGTGTAATGACTGTTACGAAGAAGGAGTGCAGTGGGTCCTTGTGCCTTAGTCATTTCAGCCTGTCATAACAAAATATCTTAGACTGGGTCGCTTGAACAACAGAAATTTACGTTCACAGTTTGAAGGCGGGAAGTCTGAGAGCAGGGTTCCAGCATGGTTGGGTTCTGGTGAGGGCTCGCTCTCTGGCTTGCAGGGGAGCACCTTCTTATTGAGTGCCCACATAACCTTTCCTCAGTACATGTGCTTGGAGAAAGCTCTCTCCCTTCCTTTACTTCTATAAATAGGACCCTTATGACTTAATTGAACCTTAATTATCTTGTAAAAGCCTTATCTTTAAATACAGTCACATTTGAAGGTTAGGGCTTCAACATATGAATGGAGGGAGGGAGAGGAGACTGGAAATTCAGTCCATACCATTTGGGAGAATCAAATGTTTAGAAATTGTTTGGGTTTTATTAATTTTGTTTTTAATTTGGATGTACTCTTTTAGGGTGGCCAGATTTAACAAATAAAGATACAGAATATCCAGTTACATTTCAATTTCAGATAAATAGGAAAACTATATTTAGTGCAAATATGCGCCATACAATATTTGGTGTCCTGTAATTTCTCTGGCAATCATTCTTTTTATGCTTTAACGTGGTCAATGTCACTTAAAAAAAATCCATGTAAGAGATTATATCCTGCATATGTGTTATTCTGCAGGACACCGCGCTTAGATATTTCTTTGTTAAATTAATATGTGAACAGCGAGATTAAGTATTTTTAAAGTGCCCAGGTATAATGTACTGCAAACTTTGTCTTAACATTTCTGTGGGTAGACAGTTTCTAAATGCTATTGCTCCTTAGGTGTTCTTGGCAAAATCTTTAAGCATCGATTATTATTTTACTAAAAATTTTTATTATTTATACTACATCGGTTCCTAAAACATCAGAACATGTATATTTTTCTTCACTTTAAAAATAATTTAAACAGAAGGAGACTTGTTTGTTTTTTGTTTTTTTAAAAAGTATTCTCGATCTCTTAACAATTCTTCACAGCACATTGATTATAAAGTGAACATTTAACTTTTCTTGAAAAATCTGTACTCCTGGAAAACTATTTTTATAAATGCTCAGAACGACGTGGCGATGGTGTAGGGCTTTTAGATGACATGTCGGTTGCACCTCTTCACATTAACTCTTTGTCCCAGTGAAGACTGCCTATCACTGTTAGGCCAGCTAACTCTTATCTCAAGAGTAAGGTTTCAGCTGCTAGAATACTTTGTGACTCTCAACCACTTTCTCTGCCTTAAAGGCTTTATAACTGTTCCTTGAAAAACACTCCAGCCAAGAAGGTGGCACAATTAGCATTTGCCTCAATACTGTCACAGAAAAGCTACCCAAGATAATTTTACACTGAGCCATAGACACATTATACGATTTTTTTTCAAGGGACTACCAATGGGAAATGAGAGCTGAAATGTATCCTATACACTATGATTGTACGTGCAAAGTGCTAACGTCTAAAGAAACACAATGTCACCCTATCTATGGAATCTAGCTGCCCACAGAAATATTCAACAAATATTTATTACATGGAAGTATCTGATTGGAGTGTCCATGTTCTCTAAATTAAACTACTGGCCTCCAAGGTCCTTTTCAGACTTCCTAAGATTGCTTTTCTTTCTCTTCTCACCTCTAAGTTCGTAAACACGGCGCATAGTCCCGCTTATCACCTCTAAAGGAATAAACTCTACTTGGATGACCCAAGCTCCTGGCCAGTAAATGCTGAATTGTAAGCTGTCCCGGATGGGAACATAAGAACATAAAATTATGTCTCCCTCTTTTAGTTAGGTTTTGATTTAATTCACATAATGGGAAGCTGTGAATTCAAAATATTCTTGTGAAGGGTTGCAAGGAATAGCTGAGTTTTCTGCGTCCACAGGAGGCATCTTTTTTTAGAAGTGTGAACCACAGATATTTTAATGCAGAGCTTCGGGTGCAAGCTGCTTTGTCATGCACTCCTCCTGACTAGCAGTCACTGTCAAACTCTGCAGTCCCTTTAGGACCCACGCTTCATGGGAATAAGAAGTTTTATTTTGCTCACTTCTCTATTTCTAGTGCCTGGAGCAGTGTCTGACACATGATATCTTTCCTTTAAACACGTATTGAATTTATGAAGAAATAAAATATAGCAAAAACAAAAATGTGCTTGATTTCACCTCCCGAGTGTATAATCATGAACAAATGCTTGGTGAAGTAAGAGGGATACTCATAATTAGCACTAATTTCTTTCCTACTGTCAAGGTGGGTGTTCATCGGGCATACCAACTCTTTCTAATTGATGTTTTGAAAATTCCCCTTGCCAAACATTAGTGACTTTTGTCCTGCCATGTTTACATACCTTAGCCCCAGCACAGGCACTTTTTGAAGTTAATTAAAGATTCACTTATGTTAAACATTTCCGGATGATAGCAAGAGACCGACTTGGTAGACAATAGAAGTAATCTCTAGTACTTCCCTCTGTGATTTTTCTCAGACAGGTCTTGAAGGGTCTGGTCCTAATGGGATTGATAGAAGCAAGATGGGGTGATGGGGAGATGCCTACAGCAAGAGAATGGCAGGGAGCTCCGAGACAAAGATCACCCGCTTCATCCTTTGCATGGCTACGTGTACATTATCTGGGACAAATATAAAACTCCCTAACTGGCTTCCCCTGCTGCCAGTGCCTTTCTAGCTTGCCTTTCATTTATTCATTGTGTGTTCCAAGGCTAGTTTTATACCAATTTAAAAGATAATCTTATCAGATTGCCTCCCAACCTTTTCACCTGAAAATGTCCTTTTATTAATTTTCTCCTCTGAGCAACTAGGTTGTTATTTTATTTACTTAAAAACTATATTTCTAGCCGAAACCGGTTTGGCTCAGTGCATAGAGCGTCGGCCTGCGGACTGAAAGGTCCCAGGTTCGATTCCGGTCAAGGGCATGTACCTGGGTTGCGGGCACATCCCCAGTGGGAGTTGTGCAGGAGGCAGCTGATCGATGTTTCTCTCTCATCGATGTTTCTAGCTCTCTATCTCTCCCTTCCTCTCTGTAAAAAATCAATAATAAAAAAAAACACAACTATATTTCTAAACTAATACTTTTCTATTTGAATTTTATTTTAGAAACTGTTGTTCAGTTTCTCACCAGAAAATGTTAAGGTGCTACCACAAGGTGTGCATTTAGTTCAGCAAAGAGACTCGACGTTAACCCCAAGGAAGTTAATCGTGCATAAAATATGTGTCTGTCCTTGGGCTCCTTGAAATATTCAGAGTTGTTTCTGAGGGTTCCTGGGTCCCCCAGGTTGAGAATCACATTAGGGTGCACACTGGGACCTACTAGGGAGATTAGAAATACTGTGCTCAGGCTTCATTCCAGACCAATTCATTCAAAATATCTGGGCCATGGAGTAACTTTTTTAAAAAATAATAAGTTCATGTGGTTAAGAATGTTCAACAATTCAGAAGAGGGATTTTAATGCATAACTGGGGTTAATACCACTACACAGTATAGTGTATCTAAAGCAAATGTTAAAAACAAAAGAAAAGAAAGGAAAAGGGGAAAGCCTGCCTCAGAGGATGCATCGGTGACTGACTGGCTTTTGAAACTGTGGGTCTGGCCTCTGTCGTGCAATGGCAACTTCAGAAAGTGAGGGCACAGTGCCCCCCTGCCCGAAGCACCTCCCCTCTCAATAATAGAACAGGCCCCTGCCAAACCCGACAGGAAACAGGAGAGTGAGCTCCAGCTCAAGATGTCTCAGGATTAAATTCCCTGCATTCAATTAAACACATGAGGACACCATTTATTTCTCAATTGGCGTTCCTCCGGCCAAACAATCCTGCCTTTGCAAATGGCTTTCCTTCCTTCCCACACAGCTTTGGTGTCATCCCTTCTCCCAAGCCTACCTTTTGCTAACATTTCAGTGACAACTAAGGTTACACAGCTGTCTAAGAGTAAGGGGCAGATGTTCCTGCCAGATGTACTCTTCCTGTGGCGTCCCAGGCCCCAGCCCTGGCCCCCCTTGTTCCTCGGTGGTGGTGACCATTCAAAACCTCAAGAGGAGTTACATGTTTATTAAGATGCCCAGCATTGCCCTTTGGGCTTTGCAGGTGGACAGAAGCACTCCAAGGGATTAGGGAGGTTTTTGCTGCTGGAAAAATTGCCTGTAAAGGACAAGATTGATAAGACACAAACTATAAAATGGTGCGATGTGAAGGTTCTCTGATTCAATATGTTTGCAACTGTCTTGTAATAAAAAAAGGAGACTTCCATAGGTTTACTTTGACAAAGTTAGTATATTTGTGGTACCTTATCAGAAAACAAATGCCCATTTTATTTATTTATTTATTTGTTTGTTTGTTTTACATTCATGTCTTTCTAAAAGCCAGACATTGTAAGGAACCTCAAAAAAACAAAACAAACAAACAAACAAAAAACAGATTCAGCTCTCTGGCTAGTCAGGGAATGTAGAAATTGTTCAATGACTACCCTCAGGGGCAGCTGCCATTTCCTCAGACTGATCTTATTATCATTATTCCTAATAATAAGAATATATAATGATGATCTATCTCATTGTTGGACAAAAAACATGGCTACAAAAATTTGTGTATTATACTAAGCTACAAGGATTAGAAAAAATTAAAATGAATTTAAAATGAAAAAAACTAAATTGCAAATGTATGAGAGAGAATGGTTAAAAGGTGAACTATTAGCTAACCTGCGTGTAGGTTATAGGGATTCTTTATACCATTCTTGCAACAATTTTTTGTATGTTTAAAATTATTTCAAAATAAAAGTTTAATAAATTTTAGTACAAACAATAAATTAATTACTGAGAATTAACAACTACAAAAGAAATGATCCCGAGACAGCATCTGATGGTGTGACATACAGTATTGGACATAATAAAATTCTTTTGGAAAGAATCATAATCTATTGATAAAGAACAATAGGCTGAAATCAAATCAAGAGATGTGAGAGTACAAGCATAAAGAAAACATCTTTTATTGCGACTTCATTGCTGAAGTTATAGGTGGTTATTCCTTTCTCATTCTAAAATGAAACTCACTGAGGTGTGGACCTATCAGAGAAAAACATTCCTGGGCTGGTTGAAAAGTAAATGTAATTCTCTTCTAATTTTCCTGAGTGATCCAGTGGAAATGTTGCTGTATTTGCATCATCATGGAATCACTTGGCCCAACCCTATGTATGTTTTAGATCGTGCTCCTTGGTAACAACTGGAAACAAACACTCAATAGTTTCTTCAACTTCAGCAGCATCTGATCTATGGACAGCTGGGAGAGCCTCGTGTGAGGATAAGCGTGCTCCCTTCTTGCTGGGAGGAAAGGACTCAGGTGCTTCTTGGAGGGCCCACGTTGTTCTAAATGCTACCCAACCATGACAGAAGACCTGGTGCATTTAGATCAAAGTGTATCCTATCCTGTCCTAGCGGTTCTCAAAGTGTGGTCCCCAACCAGCAGCAGCACCTGGGAATGTGTAGGAAATGCAAATGACCGGGCCCTGCCCAGACCTGTTGAGTAGAAATGCTAGTGTGGGGCCCAGGAGTCTGCACCTATTAAGTTCCTCGGGAGCTTCTGAAGCACACTTTAAAGGTTGTGAACCGCTGATAACTCATCCACTCAGCAAGTTTGGAAGAACACTGTCTGTTAAGGAGACATCTATGTCTCCTCAGAAAAGGGACTAATTACCAATTTCCTCACAGTTAAAAGCCTTCAGGAAAAAAAATCACCATAATTTAAATGGCTCGAGCTCTCAGAGAACTGCTTCATATGACCATAAATAAAAATTTAAAAACAATTAGGGCAGCCCCGAAAGCTCTTTTATCCTCTTGTGATTAAATGCACCAGGGCCTTGTCACTTGGCTATTATAATTTTATATCCACCTCTATATTAAGGTTCTTGGTTTGCACTCTTTGCTTTTGGGAAGCGAACGCCTGTCATTTTCTGGCACCATGGAGTCATTAGTAAAGGCTTTCGCATAATGCCCGGGATCACAATGTGAACACAGCCTTTGCATTAAATGAAAATGGCTCAATACAATCCCTGCAGGCCAGCAATTAGGACATTTTTCTGAGGGCAAGCAGAGCAGTCTGTTTAAGTTCAACATAAAGCAGGATGGGAAGTCCAGACAACCCTCGCCAGAGATGTGGGAGGGACGAGGATGGGGAGGAAGCAGAAGAGGGAAGGCTGTTCCTAAATCCCTGGCCACCTGAGAGCAGAGGTGGACTCTCATGGATGTGCTCTGCCTGCCAGCCACGGACTCCCGAGTCGCTCCGGTGGCTCCTGCACAAGCTTCCCCGAGGTGCACGAGGACACAGACGCTACACTCTGCTAGTAGGAGTCGGGCAGCTTGGCAGGGTGTAAGCACTGCATTTCGAAGTGGGAGAACAGGATCCCAGTCTCAGTCTACCTCTCATTGGCTTTGAAACTTGGAGCAGATCATTTAATATTCTCTGAGCATCCATTTACTTTATTTAATAAACTTTTTTATTTTTAGTTCTAAAGCTATATGATTTTGCTTTGAAAAATATTAGTGATACTGAATAAAACTATGAAATGATAATTCTGAAGGTAAAAGCAGGCTCGTGAGGATAACTATTTGTGCATAGAATTTCAAATTCATTTTAGTTTTTTAAAAAAATGCACAGCCTAGAAGGAAAAAGAATAGGTGTTTGCAAATGACTGCTTTTGGGTGCCTTTGCATTTGCAGTTCATGCAAAACGCAAATACCTTCATGGGCTTATTTGGCAATAACCCCACGGGGCTGAGTATGTCTACTCCGGAGCCCTGTGATTTTTATCAGCCATGTGATCCCAGCTGACAATAGCAGATTTAGCAAACTTCGTGTTTCATAAAGGTGTGGGCAGCATTCTAGGTTCTGGTCTCCCATCGACTAACTGACCCCTTTCTTTTTGAATGTTATGTACAGCTTCTCTGTTAACATTGAGCCAATATTCTGGGAAAGTCTGTAAAACAAAAAGTGCAGGACGTGACTTGGACAGATTGCCGACTGTCTTTCACAGGCTGGATTTTATGAACTCTTCCATGTATGACAGTGTTTTGTTTTGGCTTTAATGTATTCGATGGTGGAGGGATACTGAACCAAACCATTGTGGTCAGGCTCACAAAGGTTTAATAGAGTCCCAGGCGGGCCACAGAGAAGGATTCATTAGACGCCAAGAGTGAGATTCCAATGGTGTATATTCAAAATGGGACACTGTCATTAAAAATGGAGTTGATTGAGATGAAAATGCTTGCATTTAATAGCAGGTCTTGTGGTCAGATGAAAGGCTATCTAAAATAGACCATTTCTACAGTGAAATAGAAGATAAAGGAAAAATCATTAGAGATACATAACTGAATATCAAAAATCACCACACCTCGACAAGCCCCCCCAGAGATCTATAGTGGTTCTGAAATCTCTTCAAGAAGCCAATAATCCATTCAGTCAGAAATGTAACTGGATGTTTGTTGGTGTATGAATGATGGACAGAACTATTCATTTTTTTCCTGGATATTGTTGAGACATACAAACTTAGTTATAGTCACAATATTTTTTTTATTTCTCAAACACCCACTGTTTGTAGAGGAGAGGGCTGAGTATTTTCCTGGGGTATGTGATATAGTATAAAGTTTGAACTTACTTTTAAGAAGCTTGAAATTTATCTGGAGAGAAAGCATCTAGAAAAATAACTACCATCTATAATATTCTTTGAGTATTTGTTGTTTGCCGGCACTATATTTAGTGCTCTACGTGCGTTGTTTTTATTTAACCCTTGAAACAACCATCTAAGTAGATATTGTCATTATCCCCTTTCACAGTTGAGGAAGTTGAGACTTACAGACATTAAGCACCTTCCCACTATCTGAGCTAGTAAGCAGCAGGACTGGCATTTGAACTGAATTTGGCTCCACATCTTACTGCCTCCTAACCACTGCAGATGGCATTGAAACTCTCTACCAAGTAATATGTAAACAAATGCAAATGCAGTGCAGACTGAACCGATGAGCTTTTATGGAGAAGAAATAGAGTTTGTTAATAGTTATGTTTTGGAGAGTTTTCACTAATCAGAATGGGCATAGAATATTACCAAGGAACATGGTGAAGAAACTCAAATATAGTAGTAAGTATATTTTATGCCAGTTTCTACCACTAAATCTTATTCCTAGTAAAGGTGGCCATGCTGCCCAGTCGGCATGTCTCAGTGGCTGAGTGTTGACCTATGAACCAGGAGGTCATGGGTTGATTCCTGGTCAGGGCACATGACCAGATTGTGGGCTCGATCCCCAGTGGGGCATGCAGGAGGCAGCCAATCAATAATTCTCTCTCATCATTGATGCTTCCATCTCTCTCTCGCTCTCCCTCTCCCTTTCTCTCTGAAATCAATAAAAATATGTTTTAAAACATAAAACAAATAAAGGTGGCCATCCTTTCTCCCTAACCACACTACCCTCCATCTCCCTACTTTCCCCCTACCCTATGTTAAGAGTTACTGCCTGAAAACCTGCAATGAATGGGAAAGGGGTCTTAGTATAGATTTAAATTCTGGCCCTTTCATCTGAGGAAGTGTCATTCTGTGGATAAAGGGATTTGTTTTCTGAACAACCAGCTTGCAGACTTGACCGTGGCCACTTCCTTCCCCATGGCCCACTTTCCTCCACCTTAGACCCTGTGATTCAGGTGATGGAGTGAGGCCACCGCCTTCACCACCCGCACCAGGTTATCTTACCCTTTTGAAATCTGTTGTGCTTTCATTTGTGATCCCTCTATGTAGGCCAAGCTGCTCAGGCCCTTCTATGGGCTCTTTATCTGATCTGGGGTCTGT
>NW_006383010.1:5322125-5326417 GCF_000327345.1 Myotis davidii | reverse complement strand
ATTCGCTTCATCTTGTTCTACCAAACAGGCTCCACTCTTTCATCTAAGCCATTCCCAGGCTTCATCCAACAGGGTTTCCACTGGGAAAAGTCCTTTCCTCGCTTTCATTTCTTCTTAAATTCCTCCCCATTTTCACTGATAATTGTTGTTTTTTGGTACAATCCCCTGACAGTGTTAAACTCAGAGATGTTAAACTTAGTGATCATTTGTGTGCTTGCTGGCATATTTATTATCCCCTGCACTTTCTTCTTAGGGTAGGGTGTGTGGTTATGTTCCTCGCATTGTTATGGGCCCATATTTTAGATTTTAAACTTCTAGGGAGCAGGAACCCTGTCTACTTCAATTCATTTCAAAACATTTTGAGCTGCACTCTGTGTATTTGGGCAACTGAATCCTATCTGGCTATTGAACCAATGGAATACAATTTAAAGAAAAACAAGATAATACTAATTTTGGACTGTCTTTATGGAATTTATTTTTCTTTCTGGGTTTTGGCTAGTACATGTGAATTTTATGGTAGAGTCATACAAATTTTAAATAATTAAATAGAATAGTTCGAAGTGGTGAAAATTCCAGATTATATTCATTTAAAAAGGAAAACAGTTGTATCACTTTCAGGACTATATAGTGACATGAATCATTTACAAAGTATTAACAATATTTGTCCAAGGAGATCTGTAATATTAGCATAAGAGTCAGGAGACCATATATTATATTGAGCTCAGAAAGACCTACATTTGCATCTTAATTTTGCCATGTAAAAACTTTATGTTCCTGGACAAGTCCTTCACCTCTTCGTGTGTGCTTGCCTTTTCCCAAATCAGCACCGGGTATTTGGTGAGAATCTACGAGTAAAGCACTTAACATAATATGTGTTGAGCAAATGATTAGCATTCAAGAACTTTTAGCCAATATTAATATTTTTATGTGATGTTTGAAAAAGTGCTTCAAAAGTTCTTAGTTTCTTACTTCCTATAATCTTGATTACATTTGTAATTGACTCAGCAAACTCTTCATAGCTCTTCAGTGCTGGGTCTGAATGCTTGATACATTTTTTTTAAGAGATTTAAATTCATGTGAAGTAGGTGGACTAAGAATAAGATAACTTTTTCTCTGCTGCTTCCTCAGTGCCACGTCTCCAAAATCTGCCCTGTGAGCAGAGAATTGTAGAGGCAGGAAGTAGTAGATTTGATGGCACGTCACAGTCTCCAGTGATGTGCAGAATCAAGGCCTGCCTGCCTGCCTGCCTGGCATCCCTGTTTCCTCTCCATTCCCAGTTAGGCCACAAACTGTCCTAGAATTCCTATCAGAGCAGGGATGATGGCACTCTGCAGGAACCTCATTGGCTCAGGGTTCATTCTCAGGCCAGCAGTGAAGAAACATAAATGAGCATTTTATCAGAGAAGAAACAATGGTGCGATGCTTCAGGGTCTTTTGTCATAAGAGTTGCTGGGGTGTTTTTTTGTTTGTTTGTTTGTTTTTGTTTTCTGTTGTTGTGTTTTGGTTTTTTAATGGAAAGCTGTGAAAACAGTCTGAGATGCCTGAGGATTTTATAGGCATTTCCACCTTGGTAAGAGGTTAGAAATCTTGTTTTAAAGGGCTTGGGTTATAATAATTGGGAGAATAGTTGGCTTCAGTGATAATCGATAAAAGAGAAATGATGCCTGATGACCAGATTAGTTTCTCATTTGTCCAGAGGAGCAACTTTCTCCCAATGATCTGAATCAAACCACTGGTGGGTGGTGGGAGCCACTGAGCACAGAGCCTAGCACCCAGGTGCCTTTGCAGGCAGGGGTGCTCAGTTTGTGGAAATACCATTCATTCAGGGACTCTGAAGGTCTTGTGCATCTAAACAGCTTTGCTCGTTTGCTTATCTCTACTCTGGAACAATTCTTGAAAGTTTATTACTATTTTTAGCAAAGTTTCTGACATATTTAAAATCTTCCAGTGACCTTTAGGATAAGAAGGTTTGTTTTTATTTCTTTAAAATGCTGTGCTATACGTTTACCATGTATTTTCCAAACCAGTTATTCTAACACGTAGACTTTTCTATGCCTCATATACTACTATACATGTGATACTGAGAACTTGAATTTCCCTTTATTTTTGTTTTCATTAATAATAGAAACCTTTTCTAAACATAAATTCCTTGAAATCAATTTAGGCAATGAAGTAGATGAGTTATATTGAATAGCTTTAGAATCAAAGAAGCATTCTGATTGACTGGACTTTCAAAAAATTTTTTTGTCTTTCATGTTTATTTTACTTAGGATATAAGTAAAATCATTCCAGTTTGGCTCTGTGACAGTGAAAACAGACAAGTACTATTAGGCAAATGCAACTCTGTAAGTGTCCATGTGGGTGAATTTGCTAGGGAGAACTATCTGAACTAACCTGCAGTGTACTAGACAAAACAAAAAAAACAAAAAACCCTTTGAAATTGTTTCATTTTAGGATCTGTGTAATCATTCCTACAGGCCTAAAGATCTTGTACATATTTAAGCATCCTGTGCAATTTCTTGTCCCTTTCCCAGAGTCATTTCTCTAAAAAGCAAATCTAATCATGCCATTCTCTTCTTTCATTTTTTAACTTAAAATTCTTATTGTTGACACTATTATACATGTCCCCCTTCCTCCCCACCCTTTGTCCACTTCCACCTAACCCTCTTCCCCTCCCCCTCACTTGACCCTTTCCACCCTGTCATCTGTGTCCATGGGTTATGCCTATATGTTCTTTAGCTAATCCCTTCACCTTCCTTTATCTGGTCCCCCCCATCTGCCTCCCCTCAGACATTTGTCATTCTGTTCCATGTATCAATTCCTCTGGTTCTATTTTTGTTAATCAGTTGATTTTGTTCATTAGATTCCACATATTAGTGAGATCATATGGTATTTGTCTTTCTCTGACTGGCTAAGTGAAATAAGCCTTTCCCTTCTTAATGGCCCCCCCCTTTGCACATAGGGTAAATCCAGGCACCCTTCAAATCAGGCCTTTTGAGAGCCAGCCTTGTCTTTCACCCTTTTTCCTATCGCCCCTGGACCCCATTCCTGTGGGCTAGTTTGTAGGCTTATGGATGTGCTCACAGCTTCATTCCTGTTCAAGGCATTCCCTCCAAGAGAAATGCTCTCTCTCCTGCTTCCCCTCCCCTCCGCCAGCCTGAGGTACTTCTCCTCTTCCTTTCCAACCAGGTTCAAGCATCGCTTCCGTCTCAGCCCAGGCAGAACTGTCCTTCTTGGCCTTCTATCACCATCATAGTTCCACATCCTTCTGACTACACATATCGTCCATTTGCATCCTATTTCCCCAACTGGCTTGAGCTCTTTGAAAGAAAGATCTGACCATGGGATTCATTTCTGTCTCCCAGTGCCAGCCACTTAGTAAGTTCTCAAAAAGTGTGTGTTGACTGAATGATTGATTAGGCAAGTAAAGAACGAACTGGATTATAAACGATGTTCTCTTACAATAATAGCTGATGATTCCCTGCCCTTAAATATTACCAGTACCGGTTGCGTACACTGTCTTCATCCCTTCCATGTGTAATACCGCTGTAGGTTTCGGAGAATCACGAATAGTCCAAACTCGAGGGTCAGAAATTTATTATTCTCTTTAGGGTTCATTTTGGCTTTCTGTGGTTTGCCACCCTCATCGTTGATCCACTAGTAATAATAATAGTAATTTTTAAAAGCAACTAGGAGAAGTTGCTGCTGAGTGGTAAACAAACTCTAGCCTACTTGTCCTCGAGCCTTAGAAACCTCCGTGTTCAAAGGCAATGCAACCATTACAACCAGACCTCCTGGCACTGAGTCTGTCAGCAAGCGGGTAGTCCCTGCAGGAATCAAAGGACACCCAAGGCTTGAGCCTGGATGGTGGAAAGCAGCAGAGCACGTGTGTGTGTGTGTGTGTGTGTGTGTGTGTATGTGTGTGTTAAGAAAGGGGGTTCTTTTATATGGCAGAGAACAGGGGAAAAGTTATAGATTTAGTGGATTTTGACCCTTACTATGTTTAAAACTGAACTCCTGGTATCTTTTAGCTTCAAAACTCCGGCTCTTTTCCCTGTCCCAGCTAATAGCAACCCTAGTCTTTCAATTACTCAGGCCAACATTATTTTTTTAAAATGTATTGGTTTCTTTCTTTTTTTAAAAAAATATTTTATTGATTTTTTACACGGAGGAAGGGAGAGAGATAGAGAGTTAGAAACATCGATGAGAGAGAAACATCGATCAGCTGCCTCCCGCACACTCCCTACTGGGGATATGCCCGCAACCAAGGTACATGCCCCTGACCAGAATCG
>NW_006383010.1:5320915-5321886 GCF_000327345.1 Myotis davidii | reverse complement strand
AACCCTAGTCTTTCAATTACTCAGGCCAACATTTTTTTTTTAATGTATTGGTTTCTTTCTTTTTTAAAAAATATATTTTATTGATTTTTTACAGAGAAGAAGGGAGAGGGATAGAGAGTTAGAAACATTGATGAGAGAGAAACATCGATCAGCTGCCTCCCGCACACTCCTTACTGGGGATATGCCCACAACCAAGGCACATGCCTCTGACCAGAATTGAACCTGGGACCCTTCAGTCCGCAGGCCGATGCTCTATCCACTGAACCAAACCGGCCAGGGCAGGCCAACATTTTTGATATCACCTTTGAGTCTCCTCTTCAGGATTCAACCCCTTCCCACTATCCTCCCAGTTTCACCGCATCTCTCCTGGATCATTCCAGTTGTTTCTACCTGGAGTTCCATAATTGCCCAGCTTCAGGATATTTTCAACCTAGTAGTCACAGCAAGTCTGTTAAAAGATGTCAGCTCCTTTTGCTCCTCTACTGAAAACCATCCAAAGGCTTGACATCTAAGCCAAAATCCTTCCTCTGAGCCCCACGCATCACATTATCTGGCCCCTCGGACCTCATCTCTCCCCATCTTCCTGGCTCACTCTGCTGCAGCCACACCAGTTCCTTGGACTTTCAGGCCCACTGTTATCTCAAACCCTTTGCATTTGCTATTCCCAGTGCTTCACATTTTCTTCCCTACTTGGGTAGATTCCTCACTTCCTTCAGATCTTTCCTCCAAGGCTATCTTCTCAATGCAGCCTATCTCTACCTAAATTTTCCTCTCCATTGGCACTTCATAACCCTCTTCTCCTTCCTCCTCAGTACTTGCTACCTCAGATTTTTCTCTTCTGTTTACTGCTATATTCGCAGCACTGAGAAAAATGCTTGGTACAGGAAAAGATGCTAAATAACTATTTGTTGAATTAGTTGGATATTTCAAATTGTTATTTTTAGGACTTAAAGAAGTATACTCTCGTTTGG
>NW_006383010.1:5320216-5320858 GCF_000327345.1 Myotis davidii | reverse complement strand
AGACTTTGAAAGTTTATTGTGGTCTGTGGGTGGGGAAAAAGGGAGAGGGAAAAGATGATATTTCTTGATTACAATTTGCAGCCTTAGGTGGTTTTCCTTAGCTGGCATATATTTGCTTTTGCTCTCTTAGAAAGCCCTTTAATCAGATCCCTTGGTGGGTCACAAGGCAAAAAGGAGAAAATCCACTGCATCAGCCTCAGCATCAAGGACCATGGATTCCAAGAGGCAGGTTACACTGATTTTTTTAGATTTCCTTGAAGTGAAACATCTACTCTATATTTAAATCTGTATTTTTTTTTAGAGCAAAATGTTTGAGCATTAGTAAATGTAGCCACAAAGTGGTAGAGACACAGAGTAAACACTCTAAGGGGGGTGTTTCTGCAGAGACGAAGAGACCTGCAGGGAAGGATGACCAGCCCGGGGGGTTGAAGTGGTGGGAACACTGAGGGGCACAGAGCTTCCCTGCTTAGACCAGGGGCATCACTGCTCCTCACACCATGAGGGGTGTCTACCCAGGGTGTCTGGGGAATCTGAAGCCTAAGGAAATTTGCTGCTTTGTTTTATGGAAAATTGCCAGGCAGGAAACAAGGTTTAGAGCCGCAAAAGCCTCCTGACTTGACAGGGAGACTGAGTGCCCACCCA
>NW_006383010.1:5270057-5320167 GCF_000327345.1 Myotis davidii | reverse complement strand
AGGGCTATTGGGAACCTCTGTTCTATCCCTCCTCACTGATCATGCCACTGTCACTTAATATGTTAAGGCAGTACATTTGGACTTTAGGTTTTGGGCCACGTGTTTTCTGACATTCTGCAGCACTCACCGGTTTGTGGAATCGGTCACTCTTACTTGGCAATGCCTTGCTGAGTGACGCCGTTTTTTCTTCTGTATAACTGATCTTTGAGTGCCACTTAAAGTCAGCTGCAAGAGAAATTATCACAGTGGGTTAATATTTAGGTCTGAAAGAGTTCAAGAGTTTTGTCCCCTGCAAAAAGATCCATCCATTTTTAATATTCAGTGTATGTGTTTGTTTGCACATGTGTGTGCCATGAAATTAAAGATATGTATGAAAATTCATTGTCGGATTTGGATGAGTGAATGAAGGGAGGATTAAAATATTAAATTTATTTTTTTAAAAACCTAAATGTCTTTAAAGGAAAATGAGCAAGGCTGTACCATATGTTGAAATTTTCTCAGGATCTCACCACTTGATTTAAACAAACATCCACTTTCTTCCTTTACACATAGCCTCTCATTTATTCATAGATGCTTCACGCTCACAGGGAAAAATAGATCTTAATGTCTTCTAGGGAAAATTTAGATAACTTTTATTTTGGCAAAAGTAGAGTTTTGAACTTATGGGGTTCTTCATCAAGTATGTGATGACCTGCATATGGCTAAGGAATAAACATTCTCAATTGCTTCAAAGAGGAGTTAGGGCATCAAGTGGAAATTAGGAATACGCAAGAAGATGCTAATACTAATCCTATATAATAAAAGGCTAATATGCAAATCGACCAAACAGCTGAATGACCAGTCGCTGTGACACACACTGACCACCAGGGCCAGATGCTCAATGCAGGAGCTGCCCCATGCTGGTTATTTTGAACTTATGGGGTTCTTCATCAAGTATGTGATGACCTGCATATGGCTAAAGAATAAACATTCTCAACTGCTTCAAAGAGGAGTTAGGGCATCAAGTGGAAATTAGGAATACGCAAGAAGATGCTAATACTAATCCTATATAATAAAAGGCTAATATGCAAATCGACCAAACAGCTGAATGACCAGTCGCTGTGACACACACTGACCACCAGGGCCAGATGCTCAATGCAGGAGCTGCCCCATGCTGGTTAGTGCACTCCCACAGTGGGAGCACTGCTCAGCCAGAAGCCAGGCTCATGGCTGGTGAGCGCAGCAGCAGTGCCGGGAGCCTCTGCCGCCTCCATGGTAGTGCTAAGAATGTCCAACTGATGGCTTAGGCCCACTCCCTGTGGGGAGCCTAGGTCATCAGTTGGACATCCCCTGAGGGCTCCTGGAATGCGAGAGGGCACAGGCTGTGCTGAGGGTCCCCCTCCAAGTGCACAAATTTCATGCACTGGGACTCCAGTGTTGAATAAATGTGGAACAGCTTTATTAAAAAGCAGTGAGTTCTCTGTTCACTGAGGGCCCCCCTCCAAGTGCACGAATTTCATACACTGGGACTCTAGTGTTGAATAAATGTGGAATAGCTTTATTAAAAAGCAGTGAGTTCTCTGTTTCTGGAAGCATATTGGTTGACAGATTTTGTAAATACTAAAGAAAGGAATACTTTTCAGGAGCATCTACGTCCAATTCTAAAATTTCATGGTTGAAATAAGATGAAATCTTATTCTTTTATGATTATGATTCTTTATCCTGAAACTCTTATAATTACTATTTTGAACCCCAGTGAAGACCTTTGCCTTTTTTCTCTGTTAGGCTTCATCTGGCTGTCTGAATTGCTCTCTGGTAACGAGTTCCCCTCCCCTGGAGAAATTTTCCCAGAAGTTCCACCCACGCCCACTTGCCAGGGTGGCTGTAAAAGGAATTCCTAGCCTGGTGGAAGGTAAGCGGGAGAAAGGAAATGAATTGGTGGCATGCCAGGTACTCGATACACATCATTTCATTTAAACAGCCCTATAAGTTACGCAACTTCATCTTCATTTTACATGCGAAGGAACTGCAGTGAGGTGATACTGTGAAACTCCCACAAGGCCATACATCTACCAAATGGTGCAATAGAGATTCATGCCTGAGCCCACCCTACAGGGCCTCCTCTCCCAAGCTGTCCAGTGGGATGCAAGATGACTGTATGGGGAGCCACTAAACTGATTAATCAAATCAGTCAAATAATCAGTTCCTTCAGTGATTTAGCTGATTTATTTATTCATTTGACATCTTTGGTTTACTTTGCAAACGGGACAGGTGATTTTGGGGTCTTATAGAAAAATCCAAAGAAATCTCTTAGGTCCAGTTGGCAATAAGATAAATTACTTATGGCAGAGTTTGACTTGGTTTTTAAATAAGAATCCATCGAACCTAACAGATGGCTGTGTGTTGAGGGGGCGATGCTAAGAGGAGGGTGGGTAGATGCAAAGAAGTTAGTCCAGCAGCACAAAGGCAGTTGAGTAGCTTCTTAAATTCTTAACATCAGAAATTGCTCAAGTTGTAAAAGTTCTTAGAAAGCAGTTTTATTCTGCCCTGCCCCATTACTGAGGAGCGACTTGGGTCCTTGAGAGTTGAATGAGCTGCCCACCACCACACCCGGATTAATGACAGCGTCAGATGTGCCACCGGTCTGATGACTCCTCTTTGAGGATCCTCTCCACCCTCAAGCCACCTGCCCTAATAAATAGGTGATCCCCAAGGAGAGAGAATGAAGGTCTGACGCAAAGACCCCACATTAAAATAAGCGCAAAGTTATTTAAGTGAGTGACCTCTCTGGCCTTTCAGAGGTCTTGGGGATACGTCCCATTTTAATGTATGGCTTTAGGTCAGGCTGCTTTCAGTGTTTCATGGTAAAGAAAGACTCTCACTTGTGAAGCAGCAAACATCACAACACAAATCTTCTATCTGTTTTGGCAAGAAGATTGCCAAGTGAATATCCACATGCTTTGGTTCTGATTTTGTTCGGGATTCTGTCCCGGTCACATTCTTAGCTGAGAAATAGATTATCAGGAGTCACCAATGCTCTTCCTGTCCCGGAGACAAGCATGTTTATAAGCAGAACATTTTATCTCCCAAAGGGCACCTCCGTAGTTTGGTTCTCAAGGGAAAAAAACACAAACCAGCATTTGCTTGAACTTCTACAGTGTTCCCAGCCATCATCCGCTCCACACTGCTCTGTAGAAGTTGAAGATGGGGAGCGACTATAAGATTGCACATATTTCTAGCTGACCAAAAATCTGTTTCCAGCATCCCCTACCCTCTTTTCTTCTCTGCAGCTCTAGTCTCAGGCAGTATTCTCCATTTTAAATGGATGTTACCTTAAGTATTTAAAAACACAGAGAGAGCTCTGTAATGACTGCTTTAAGAGGTGCCAGAGTCGTCTATCTGTGGGGACAAACAGAGCAACTTGCTTGTAACGTTATTGCTTTCCATAGATTGGAAACTGCTTGTCAATGGTTTACATTCTCAGTCTGTATGCGTCTTGGCCCACAGGCCTGGCTGCTGCTTCCCAAAGAATGCTGACTCACATTTCCATTAGGCAAATCCGGGTTGGCTCGCGGGCTGCCTTTCAGCCACCTAATTGCTGCTTTGGGTAGATGAGGTCCCAGTTTTGGACCACAGTTTCTGGAAAATTTGGCTGAGTTGAAAACTGTCCGATAAAATGTCTCCTCACTCTAATTCTAGCTCCTTCAGATGAATCTTAAACCTCAGGAACCATAAATGAATTGAATTCACACGCTAAAAAACCCCAACACGGTTCAAGTCTGATTCTGGAGTATAATCATCTGAAGTTGAGACTTTAATCAGCGTTCTGGCCAGAGCAGAGCCTGCAGCCTAGCCAAGGCCGTGGTGTGTAGGGGCTCGAGGATCTGAGAATGAGACGCTCACTTGGATGTTGTAAAACATGTGCATTGCATTTCGGACCCTTCTCTTGAAATGGCTCTGCCTCCTGTGCAGAAGGAACACGAAACTAACATACTCCTCTCAGCTGTATAAATATCATTTGGCAAAAGATATGAGCTGGCGTGCCAACAATCAGAACACAGCCTTTCATCTCCATCACAAACTCGGCGAGGCCGTCTGCCTATATTTGACCTTCTTTCTGGGCTCATTTGCTTCATTTTAACCAATAAAATGTTACAATGCAGCCGCATTAAAGATAAAGACGGAGCTGACAGGGGGCTCCGGGAGTGCTACCTGGAGACCTGCAGGGATGCAAAGAGACGCAATGGCTCCTCTGCCGGCTGGAGCCACGGGGGCACTGTCTATGATTTTTGAGCAAAATTAGAGAACTGTAATTGAGGGACTACTCACTTACGTCCACACTGAGGCCTATTTTTCAATCCTCCCTGCTTTTCCTGGTTCCCACATGGGCCTGATTTCCCTTCATTCCTGAACTGAGGAGGACCACACTCCTGGAGTCCCATCCGAACATAGATGAGCCGCACATGTATTTCTATTCAGCACCCAGGGTGGAGGCTATCAAACTTGCTTGGTTCATGATCCCCTTTTACCTCAGTCATATTTTATGATATGAAAAAAATCCATTTATTAAGTAGAAAGGTCCAAACAATTTAATAGATTTAATAGTAGTAGGTTGTTCAGGGTCCCAAATGGGCATGCCGCTGTGCTAACGTACCTCGCACTGCCCTGTGAGCTGCTGTGGCACCCAGGGCCTTGGGGACACGGCTGGGTGCTGTACTGCGCACAAGGGGGCTTGTGACATGGTTACCTCCGGTCAGCATGGATCTAAACAATCAAGTACAGAAAATAACCAAAGCCCAGTAATGCATGTTATACAGCAAAGTGTCCCAAAGATGGGACACTACAATAAGGTACGTTATTGGTCAGGATGTTTAATTTTAGAATACGTTATCCACTCAGCCTACTTTGAGCAGAAAGGGTTTTATTACAGAATATTAGGTTGCTTAAAGAATTTCTTGAAAGTCCAAGGAAGCAGCATTGGGTGCTACACAGCCAAGAGAATTGTCTAACTGTACTGCAACACAGTTTAGTGAAAATATCACTGTTGTAGCTCTTTCTGTCTTCCACTCACTCAGCCCATGTGACCAGAGACAATCTACACAGCTGCCTCTGGAGAATAACATACCCACTTAGTATAGCATTTACCTCAGAATGGCCAAGTCTCATGAGAGCCCAAACATTTACTTGGGAAACCTAGATCATTGGTAGAAACCCTGGCTGAGAAGCAATCTGGGATTACTGCGTGTGTGTGTGCATGCGTGCATGCATGCACGCGTGCGTGTGTGTGTGTGTGTTTCTCATTACACAAAAAGAGGTCCAAAAAAGGGCTAGGGTGAGTGCCACATGGTCTAAGCTGCCACATCTGCCACGGGTCCAAATGAATACAGTGGCTGCTAAGGAAGAGTAAGAGGTCAGATTTGATTGTGGAACAGTAGGAATCACTCCATCCCCCATGGACATAGGATTTGAACTGGGCCTCAGGAGAATGGTGGTAGCTAATAGGTAGAAAGGTGGTAGCCAGTGCAAAAAATAAGGCAAGCAAAGGTGCAAAGGCAGGAACATGTATGTTACCTGACCATGTGAGGAAGAAGGATTCCTAAGGTTGGGAACTTGGGTAATGCCAATGTGGTGTAAGTCTTATATTAGATGGAGGAGTCTTGAAGTACATGGTCAAAGTTCCCTGACGGTTTTGATTAAAACTAAATGGAATTTTAAAAATAGAAATGGGAAAAGGCTTGGGCATCTTCTCTATCTGTACTCTTCCCAGGTGACCTCCTCTAACTCCCATGGCTTTAAAGGTGTTCAAGTTCTAAGGACCCCACATTCTTGTATCCAACCCAGACCCCTCTTCTGAACTCTGGACTTAAAAATCCACCTGTCTACATCACATGATATGGACATAGACAGGCATCTCACACTAAACATATCCAAAATGGAACTCTTGGTTTCCCTCTACTTTATAGACCTACCCACAGTCTATCCATCTCACTAACTTGCACATTCACATTTCCAGTTCTCAGGCTAAAAATCATGTGTTACTCCTGATTCCTCTCTTTCTCTCATATTGAATCCTGTGAATTCTTCAGAAGTCGCATAGAGCCTGACAGCTCTCATCAACTCCTCCACAACCACCCCATTCAAAGCCACCATCACCTGTTGCCTAGGTTACTACAATATCTCCTAGTTACCCTTACAGCTTCCAAACATTTTCCATTCAGTGACCAGAATGTTTCCACAAGTTGGGTCAGATTATGTTACTTCTCTGCTCAAAATCCTCTAGTGGATTCTCATCTCATCAGAGTAAAAACCAAAGTCTTTACAAGATTCTATTTGGCCCTACACAATTTAGCCCCAGCTACTTCTCTGACCTCCCCACCTACCCCCCTTCCTGTTTCTCATGTGCCCCCTCCACAGGCATCCTCACTATTCCTCAAACATCCCAAGCACACCCTGATTCAGACACTTGCACTTGCTGTTCCCTCTGCTTTAACATTCTCCCAGCTGACAGTTTTGTGGCTCTCCCACTCACTTTTCTTCATTAATCTGCCTAGCTACCCCATTATCAGAGAGAACTTCATTATTGCTCTGCATAAAATAACACTGAACACTCTATTTTTCTTATTTTTATGTATCACCATATTATTATATTTATATTTGCATTTACATTTATATTTATAATGTGTGTTGACTCTTCCCATGAGCTAAGACAGTGCCAGGCATATAGTAAATGTTCAATAAATACTTGTTGAATGAATATAATATCAAATCCATAGTGAGGATATACCATAAAATAAAGGAACATCCAATAAAGTGGTAGGTGATTTTTCACTTCCATTTCTCTGGGTCTCCCATCCTATCACTCAGTCCATGAAAAATTTGCTAAGGAAATCATGATAACCGATGAAGCAATGTGTTCACTAGCACTAGATATAGAACAGCATGGATTGGAGACTGGACAGATGGTCAATGACACCTCCACACACAAACCCCCGACAATATGGCTCTTTCACATTCATCCTCTAACCATAACCTCATAACATTGCTAAGAATCACTTGGCTGTATCATCCCCATTTTTAGAATGAGGAAAATGAGGTGTAGCAGGGTAAAGCTACTTCCATTGGCCACACAGCCAGAAGGTGGGAGGACTCTAAATGCACCTGAGAAACTCCCACATTCCCGACCTTTACCCACGGGGCACATGAACCCCGGTGAAAACACTTTGAAAAGAATAGAGCCTGTTCCCCATACCTTCCCTTTATTTTTCTTAGTCGAGGAGCTGCACCAAAGCTGTCACTTGTAGGTTGGTGCAGCTGCTGAATTCGGGAGAAACTGATCTGGGATGCGTAGTGTGTGCTTGGTGCCCGATGTGTACAATTGCTCAGTGTTTGGATCAACAGAGATTTGGAACACGACTTTGTTTAGACTGAGAGAAGGATACATTCTGCTGGTGGAAAGGAGTCTGGTGGTGAAGGAACATGGGTCTGGACTTTGAGGAAGTTTCTTTATCAACAGGTGCAACACGGCTATCTTGTGTTTAAATGTCCTGAGTGCATTTCTTAAGAACGAGCATCATTTGGCAGAGCCAGAGGAGAGGGGCTTGCTAATGCAGCTGTCATCTAGGTTGGATAGAAGGAAGGCCCTTCTGGTGGGTGCTAAGGAGGGCCTCCCCAACAGGCTTCCCAGAATATTTGGCCTTCCTTCTATCTAAGCTAGGTCACAACTTTCATTTATGTCTATTGCCAGATACCAGCCCCTGAGAGAGAGAAAAGAAAGGAGTGGGTCTCCTCCAGCGCAGCCTGCAGACACAAGCCTGGATACAGCAACTATTACTATTGCTCTGAGAACTGCAGATGGAAATCTAAAGGCTGACAAGTAAGTGGTTCTGGAAAAGTTAAGATCGCTCCTGTTTCCAATTGCTTGGCACCGAAGGACAACCCAGAGGGACAGATTGTTTCCATTTGGAAAATGGGGGACTGAGAGATGACAACGGTATGGGAAGTGTAATTAGGGAGGGCTTAATTGTTCCCGTAGAAAGCAGGGAGCTTTTGACATACAAAATATTATTCAGCGGTGTAGAAATATTTGTGAGAGGAATTATCAGCCATGGGTTGGAAATGAGGACTGCCCCCTTTCCCCTGGACCTCCTGCATGTAAAATGAATGGAGGGACTCGGGCAATTATCTGCACAACTGAAATTTTCCACTTTATCTCATGTACTGGCGCTCTCCAGTGGAAGGGCCCTGAGCCTGGATGATCACGGTCAATGAAAGCTTTGCATGGGTCAAGAGAAACACAGTGTGTTTGTACGCCCTGAAAATAACTTTTGGTCCAGACTCTTCATCGGAATGATTTTTTTCCCCAAAAATAAAGATACTCAACACCTGACCCCTAGAGATTCTGATTCTATAGATTTGGGTGAGACTGTAGAAACCTGTTTGAAACACTTTGCAGGGTTACTTTTGATTTCCATCCAACTCCGAGAAGCACAAAACCACACTGCCCTCCTAGTGTGTGGCATGCGGTTTATACAAATCCCAGCTCTCATTTGCTTTCTTACTGTTTTCCTAGTGTTGAGCCCGAAAAAATTCCAGGTATTTGCAAGGTCCAGTTACCTGGCTTTCTGTCTGTGAACACAGTACTGTACTGGCCCCGGGATTGTTTTGCCCGCAAAGTGGGAGAATTGTCATGGAGTGGTCTTTGCAGACTCAGCCTCTGGCATCTGCAACTTCATCAGTAGAACACGCCTGGAGTCTAGTGAGAGGACATATGCCTCATTTATTCCCCAACCTTAAAAAATTGTTAGCCACATTGCCATGATTTCTTCCTCTTTCAATCTGATATTTCTGTTCCCATTAAAGAATAGGATGGAGAGATCCTTGTTGAAAAAAAAAAACCCACAAAAATAAATAAGTAAACAAAAGGGTGCGTGTATGTGCCTCCTGAGGAAAGAACTGATCATGAACAAGGGGAAACTCAGAGTGAGGTTTCGGTCTTACTCAAAAACAACAGCTCTCTTTCCTCAGCAAAAAGCACAATATTCCACCTTTTCAGGGAAGGTTTTAGTCTTCTTTTCAAAGCTGCATATCTGAAACCCACACACAGTAGAAACCTTCCCTCTCACTGTCGCATCGAAGAAGGGGAGTGTGCACACAGGCTTTCCCCAATGAAGTCTTTTCGTTCCAGCCTCAGATGTGCTCTCTGGGGACTGGGGACTTACATCCATGAAGAGGGTGAGGGGCCAGCATCCATTTCCATTAAAAGCAGTTGTTAAAGTCCGCTTCCCCCTTTGCTTTCTCATCTTCCCTATTTCGCAGTAATGCTCGCATTCCAATAAAATGAGGCTTCGTGCAGTCGGCCAGACAGCACTGGTCTTCACCCGAATGCTGCTTGCCTTTCAAGTGGGTGGTGGGATAACTAAGAACATTTGTACTTGGGCACAGTCTCTTCAAAATCCATGAAAACCAATTATTCTGCCCTTTGTTTTTTGTGGCGATATATTTTTCTCTATGGTATTTAATTTCTTTGTGGAGAAGGCCAGTGGCCAGTTAAAAGTCACAATCACTCCATCGACACAACCAAAGGGAAACAGGAACAGAAACTCTTCCATTGAACACAGAGTTCTGTTTGACCTTATTTTGTGTGCTAGGGAATGTAAAGGGGCGGGTAGTGACAGATACATGTTAGTATATATGTTGTTGTTCTTTGCCGTGACTGGTATCGCACTGTGGGAGGCAGACTTTGGGAATGGCTGACAATGGTCCCGGCCTCCTAGCACCCATGCTCTTGTGAAATATTCTCCTCTAGTGTGTGAACTGGACCAAATGACTTGCTTCTAATGAATAGAACATGGCAAAAGTGAAGGGATGTCATCTCCACAATTAGGTTACAAGGACCGCGACTTCCATCTTTCTAGCACTCTCTCCTGCGGGCGCATTCTGTTGTCATGTTGTGGGGTGCTGTGTTGTCATACTGGGCAAAGAATGGAGGGAGGGCTCTGGCCAGCAGCTCAGGGCCATGGAGGCATCCAGCCAACAACCTGTAAGGCCCTGAATCCTGCCATCAGCCACAGAGTGAACCAGGATGCAAATCCTTCCTAGTTGAACCTGGAGGTGATTGCAGCCTGTGAGAGACCCAGAGAGAGCCAGAGGTAAGCCATGCCTGGATTCTTGACCCATAGAAACTGAGAGATAATAAATGTGTCTTCAGCTGTTGTTCTGAAACCACTTGTTACAGAGCAACAGATAACATACACATGCATTGTTTTTGTAACTATTGTCTTTGAACATGCACATACAGAAAGGTATACAAATCTTATAAGGGCACACTGCACTGGATTTTTATGAAGGAAATACACACATATAATTACTATCCAGATAAAAAAAAAGCAGGACATTGCCAGTCTGCACCCCTCAGGCTATTAACCCTCTTCTTAGGTAATCATTATTTTAATTTTGATCATTAGAGATCAATTTGCCTATTCTTGGGCTTTATGTATTTGGAATCATATACAGATAATCTTTTGTATCTGCCTTTTTTTCTCTAATTATTCTGTTTTTCATAGTCATCCTTGATGCTTTAGGCAGCAGTATTGCATTATATTTATTGCCAGATATACAATGTTTTAATCCATTCTACTATTGGTGGATAGTTGGTTTTTGCTTTTCATGTTATTTTACTTTTACTATTTATTAGAAGTAATGCCACTACAAACATTTATATACATATCTTTTATACATCTTTTGCATTTCTGCTGTAAATGAAATTTTTGGATCAATGGATATGTATTTGTTCTGCTTAGTAGAACAAATTTGTTTTCCAATGTGGGTATGCCGATTATAATTATGTGAGCAGTGTTTGAGAATTCCATCCACCCCTCACACATGGTATTATCAGATTTATTTTAAATTTTAGCCATTTAGAGGTATACAGGGGAATCTCATTGTGGCTTTGTTTGCATTTTTTCTAACAATAACATTAAGCATTTTTTCATATATTTATTGATACTTGAATATTTTCATTCATAAAATCAAGATAGACTGTTGTCCTTTGAAGCAAAATTTTTATCTTATTTAGTGTAATATCAAAACATATTTAGAGATATGAGTATTCAACTTATTTAGTGCCATTTGTTGAAAGGTCATTATTTCTACTTCATTGCAGTAGTATTGTATGGGATTCCTAAGGCTGCTCTAACAGAGTACCATAACTGCATGGCTTGCAACATCAGAACTTGGTTGTCTCACAATTCTGGAGACTGGAAATCCAAAATCCAATTGTCAGCTGAGCCATGTTCCCTCTAAAACCTATAGTAGAGAATCCTTCCTTGCCTTCCTCTAGCCAGGGGTGGTTTGCCAGCAATATTCGACATTCCTTAGCTTGCAGCTGCAGCACTTCAGTCTCTGCCTTCCTTCCTCCCATGGTATTCTCCCACCATGTGTCTAAGTCTGTGATCAAATGTCCCTCTTCTTAAGGCGCCAGTAGTACTGGGTTAAGGGCCCACCCTACTCCTGTACGGCCTCGTCTTAGCTAATCACCTCCTTCTTCCCAAATCAGGCCACACTCTGAGGGACCAGGAGTTGAGACTTCAATTTATGTTTTGGGGAGCAAAATTCAACTAATAACAGGCATTTTGTAATAAATCAGGTGATTTTATATGTGTGGGCCTGTTTCTAGACTTTCTACTATATTCCTGGACATTCTTTTTTTAATTGGATTATTTTTATATTCTTATGCCATAAATAAACTATCTGAATTACTGTAACTATAAAATAAATCATCATAACCTAATAGTATAAGTTCTCCAATTTTATTATAATTGGTTGATCCTCATTCTATCTTGAATTTCCTGTATGGGACAATTTTCTTTCTACCTGAAGAATTTCCATTACTATATTTTTGGTGTGAGTATGGTGGTAACAAATACTTTGTTTTGGTTTGCCAGAAAACAACTTTATTTCCCCTTCATTTTTGATGAATATTTGTTCCAAATATAGAATTCCAGATTAGTACTTTATTTTAAAGATATAATGACTTTAACTTGGCTTCTATAATTTCTGTTATAAAGTGAAATAGAATTTTTGTTGTTGCTTTTTCAGAGGTAATGTGTGTCTTTTCTGTGGCTGTTTACTTGAAGTTTCTCTCGGTCTTTGACATTCCATAGTTTTACTGTGTTGCCCAGATATGAATTGGTTAGTATTTGCCTTTCTTGAAATTCCTAGAGCTTCTTGAAGTGGTTTGATGCCTTTCATCAATTTTGGATGAATATTTAAATATGCAATATTTGATGAATATTCAAATATATGTCTGCCTTATCTTCTTGCTCTTCACATTGGGAAGCCCAACTATGCATATGTTTGACTTTTTCTCCGTGTCCCAATCTGCCTTTTTTAAAAACCATGTGTCAGGCTTCATGCTATGTGCTTTATCTGATCTCAGTTGAATCTTCACAAAAACCCTATGAGGAAAGTACTATTAGTATCTATACTTTCAGAAGAGGAAAACAGAGGCTCAGGAAGGGCTGAAAATGCATAATGTTACACAGCAAGAAGTTGATGATGTTGGAATTCAAATTCAGGAAGTCTGGCCCAGAATGAGCTTTCCCAGCTACTAAGTCACACAGCTCCTAAGTACATGTTATGATAATAATGGTAGCTAACAGCTCCACGGTATAGGGTTTCCTATATGCCTGATATTGTTCTAAGCCAGTGATGGCGAACCTGTGACACGCGTATCAGAGATGACACGCCAAGTCAGTTTTTGGTTGATTTTTCTTTGTTAAATGGCATTTAAATATGTAAAATAAATATCAAAAATAAAAGTCTTTGTTTCACTATGGTTGCAAATATCAAAAAATTTCTATATGTGATACGGCACCAGAGTAAAGTTAGGGTTTTTCAGAATGCTGACACTCCGAGCTCAAAAGGTTCGCCATCACTGTTCTAAGCACTTTACACAGACAAACTTACCGAATTCTCACAGTGACCTTGCAGTAGGTACCACTGCAGTTGCCATTATACAGATGAAAACACTGAGGCTCAAAGAAGGTAGAGCTTGCCTCAAGTTTTACAGCTGCCAAGTGCAAGTCAGGATTTCATCTGCATTCTGTCCCCAAGGCCCAGGCCCTTAACTACTACACCAAACTGCCTACAACCAAAACCAGGGCAGAAAAAGCACTTGGCATGGAGAAACAGCACAGGCAAGGGAGAGAATGGCGTCGCAAATCCGATCACTGGAAAAGCCCAGTGCCTAGCAACAGAGAGCAGAGAGGAAGGTGCTTTGGGAGGGCAGAGTGAGTAAAAAATTACGAGTTTGATACAAGACAAGGAAGAAAATAAAAGAAAAACATGGAGGACATATACGTTAAGTAAATCATGAATAAGTACATGCAGTCTACAGCTTGGGAAAGAGCGCTCTTTGGAACGTGGTTTGCTCAGTCCTAATATGGGGACACAGCTGTCAGCAGCACAGTAAGAAGAGCCAGAGGCTGTTTAATGCTGAGCCCTGGCAACTCTTTAAGGTCAGGGGGTTCTGACCACCATGGCGGTAGAGAGGATTTGGCTGATAATTGCTAGGTTTGAAAGATAAGTATCAAGAAGGCAACGCTGTGGTCAGGATGGTCCACAGGGGTCCGAGGGAAGCAGTGGGAATCTGCAAACTGGAACGGAGTCAGTGGGGGTAAACTGCGCTAACGTGGAGCTGTAATTACCAAACCACTTCCCAGGCTCTCTCAAAACACAGAGATATATATTTAATAAGTGTGCTGGGGAGTTTACAAAAGGCGTTTTGTTTGTAATAAGTGACATTAGGCAAAGTTTTCCTGTCAGCAAATAGGACTGCCATTTCTATTCCTGTGTTGCTGCATGTAAATAAATCGCTTCTTTTATGTAACCCAGTTTGAGATTCCAGTAACGCCGGGGATAAAGAGCTTGTTTTTCAGTTTTCTTGAGACAAACCACATGAAGAACCCAGGCACCAGAGTGGCATCTGGGCCCCTCCCGCTCCTGGAAATGCAGAACCGAAAGGGACTTGCAGTAAGAGGACTAATAAAGGAACGCGTCCTGCCAATTAGCCCTCCTCAGGAAGGCAGAGTAGAAAGCCCCCCCCTTCTCTTTGGGGAGGAACCCCAGCATGTAGCGTCCTTATTGTTAGAAATGCCCAAATTTACATCTTTCTCTTAAAATGAAGATCTTTCCGTGTTCTCAGGGAAAACAAAAAACAGGAAACTAGATTGCAAGTCCAAGTGAGATTCCTCCTTAAATCTCATTCATATTCTTTTTCTACACAGCCTATACCAGTGATGGCGAACCTATGACACGCGTGTCAGAGGTGACACATGAACTCATTTTTTTGGTTGACTTTTCTTTGTTAAATGGCATTTAAACATATAAAACAAATATCAAAAATGTAAGTCTTTGTTTTACTATGGTTGCAAATATCAAAAAATTTCTATATGTGACACGGCACCGGAGTTAAGTTAGGGTTTTTCAAAATGCTGGCACGCCGAGCTCAGAAGGTTCGCCATCACTGGCCTATATCATGGTCTATAGCTGTCTCTTTCTCTCCCCTCATTTATGGTCTATTGCCCCACGAGCCAGGAGCATGTCTTTGTTGTTGTTTTGCCATTGTATATCCACAGTTCAGTTCTGTGCCTACTCCATAGTGGCTGTCAACAGATATTGGTTCAATAAATAAATTGGGAAAAGGGTAAGGTCTATAATTTTGATCTGTCCTAGGACTTTGCTTAATGCTGGTGCATACAATGGGCATGAATTTAATGTCTGCCAATGCATGTTAGACGTAGTAAGTCTTCCTACTCTTCTATCAGCTAACTTCATTGCAACTCCAGGGACTGTTCAAAGTCTCTCATCCGGGGTGGTGAGGCCCCTAACCAGCCTCCAGTTTTTCTCTTAACAGTCAGCCTCACACAATTTTAATAACTTAAGCTTTAAAAATACCACATTCAAGGCTAGAATTAACATGTGGTACTGGATTTGAGGTGGAGACATGCTTTTGAACTCATGGTTAACCCAATATGGTACTGGTGGACCTATATAGAAATAATTATAGATATGTGTGTATACATGGTTAGCATACATATGTGTATTTCCCAGATCTGTCTGCTGAGAGAAGCCAGAGAAGCCAGTATCAATGAGCAAAACCACCACTCAGATCTTGTTCATTTTTATCTTGTTAGATTCAGACTGCTGCCAAAATCTGTTAATGTTCTATTCTAATCTTGCTACCCAGTGAATTATAAAACTTTTTGTCTCCCAGTCATTTGTAGAAACTATGAAGCTATCCTCTGTATCTCCATCTAAGACAGAAATATGTTAAGAGAAACAGAATCCAATAAGAGTCTCCACTACTTGGCACCAGAAACACCCACCAAGACACCAAATGACCAGTCAGGATTCTTTATATCCATTATTTTGACCAGTTGATGACATCGAAATAGCCTATTGACAAAACCACATATATTTTTCTCTCTCATTTGATAAGCTTTAATGAAAGGATTCATTATATGGATTTTATAGCGCTCAGTTTTACCACATTTCCTGAAATAAGTCTGGTAATAGCCTCATCAACAAAAGAAATAGAAGCATCTTTGGTGTAGTTTGAGGTGATTCTGTCATCTCTTGGCTTAAAACTTTGAATAAAATCCACTCCAGTTCCATGGTTCAATGACTATTCATTGGTCACCTAACATGTATCTAAATGTCAACTTGACACCTCCACTTTTGTGTTTAATAGGCATCTCAATATTTATAATCTCTGTATCAATTAGGTTAATTTTAGCTCTATATTCATTAGATTAATTCGAGGAGGAGGAGGAGGAAGAGGAAGAGAGAGAGAGAGAGAAGAAACCCCAAACATAAGCAGCTTAGTGCAATACAATGTTATGGCTGGTTTATATTGCTATTTAATACATGTGCTCCTAGGTTGTAGGGGGGCTGTCTTCCATGTTGTGATCCAGAACACAAAGATTATTACTACTGTGTTTCACTATTCCTGGCGGTGTCGATGTGCTCTGCATCCAGCTGAGGCAATGGAAAGACAGCACATCTATTCCTTAAAAGCCTTGGCCAATACGAGATACAACTCATTTCTACTGACATTGTATTGGGGAGACTGGCAACACAGCTATACTGAGGTAGAAAGGAGTTTATGACAGGTGGGCTCTGGCTGGGCAGCTGCTTTCCTGACACATATGAAAATAATATCTAGCCTGACCAGTGTGGCTCAGTGGTTGAGCGTCGACCTATGAACCAGGAGGTCATGTCTCAATTCCCGATCAGGGCACATGCCCAGATTGTGGGGTCCATCCTCAGTGTGGGGCGTTCAGGAGGCAGCTGATCAATGATTCTCTCTCATCATTGATGTTTCTAGCTTTCTCTCCCCCTCCCTCTCCCTCTCTGAACTCAGTAAAAAAAATTTTAATCTAATAATTTTTAATCATTTGAGATTTGCCAAGTATCATGCTGAGCACTTTATTTACATTCTCTCATTTAACCTTCCTAGTCAGTTGTGATGTAGGCATTACAATTATCCTTCAGTTTACACAGGAGGGGACCGAGGCTCTGGAAAGTTGAGTACCTTATATAAAGCCACACAACTAATAAAAGATGGAGCCAAGATTTAAATACAGGCAGATTGACCTCAGGGCTTGGTCCCTTATCCTCTTCCCTGTGGAATTTAGGGAAGTTCTCTGAAGATCTGTGAAGGAACAGGGAGTGGTTAGCTCGGGGACAAGCTGACTTGAAGGATATAACTGACACCAAATACTGGAAGATCTCTCTCTCATCTGAAGGATGAAACTTGAGCCCAAAGACAAATATGTAAAAGCCATATGAGGAAGCAAATTTCATCCAAATTAAAAGGATGATTTTCTAACAAAAAGAACTACTTAAGCTAGTAAGGACGGTCTTGGTAGTCTTATCACCATTTTAAGGTATTCAGGAGAGAGAGAATATGGAGAATGGGTTAGAACTTTAAAAAACAAACAAACATGAGTATTTCCAAATTATTAGATTGTGCAATTAATCTACTGGGATATTAACAACATTAGTTTTTAAATGGAATAGAAAAAGTAGAAGAGAAATTATTTGAAGTGCAATATTTAAAGCTTTTTATCTGCTCTGTGTATATGTATGTGCTCATTGGGATGTTAAAATGTATTTTTTGTGGGTCATTAAGTAGATGTGAAAACTGCTGGCCTAAATAATTGGTTTCCAAACCTTATCTGCTGTCTCTGGTATTTAGTGAATAGAAAAAAATATATAAACAACATACTGTTTTCCAATAGCTAAATTTATTCAACATAAATTATCATTCTTTAGTCTGAGATCATGTCCTTCTAAATGTATCAGTATTAAGATGTCCCTTCGCTTTTTAAATGACGGATGGTAGACAGTGTTTCCAAACATGGCCACGGCAACACTGCCCATGCCACGTGGCTTTTTGCAATGTGACTGTCATTCCATCTATTTTCCCTCCCCTTGAATCCGGGCTGGCCCTATGACCTGTTTTCTGTAACAGAACAGAGCCATGTGATGTTTAACTTTCGAGGCTGGGATTTAAGAGATCTGTAGCTTCCACTCCCCTTTCATAGAATGTTTCCTCTTGAAACCCAGCTACCATCTGGTGAGGAAACCCAAGTGGCCAGGTGGAGGAATCCATGTGGTGGAGAAGCAATGACCCAGGCTGATGACCCAGCTAATTGCCAAGCTGACATGTTAGTGAGGTTCCTTTCTCTCCTTCACCATCCTAGCTGACACCATGTGAGGCATGCATTCTCGGCCCACGTAGAAATTTGTGAGAAGTAATAAACTGCTGTTGCTGTGAGACATTAAGTTTTGGTGCAGTTTGTTATGTGGCACTAAATAATGAAACCAAATGGTAATAATAGAGGCTAGCCTATTGCCTGATGGTTTGTCTTAATGTCTGCTCTTGGAAAAATAAATCCAAAAAGGCAAGTTTTCCCTACTGAGGGATAACCTGATATATGTTTTATGCTTTAAAAAAAAAAGCTTTTTGGTTCTATGATATTGGGTTCATAGATCCCCTGGACTGGATGACCTTCCTTTCAATCTTGACACACTGGGAGATGTCCTCTCAAAATGCTTTGGTCACCCTTGCCAGTTGGGATAAATAGTGCTCCCCATTGTCTTCTCATAAAACTAGGACCTTGTAACTATTTCACTGTTTCTCACATCATTTTACAAGAAGCTGCACTTTCACTTGGTGAAAATTGCATAAGGACAGGGAGCTCTGCTTACTGTTCTTATTTTCTCAGCACCTTCATTCGTGCTGGACATGTCGTGTATTCTTAACAACTGAGTGGAACTGAATTTAGCTCCTTTTTAAAAATTAAATTTTTTTCATGCATCTTCTGTTGCTCTCAAATACTGGCATGCTGGGGGCAGAATATCCTATCATATGCATAGAGGCTTATCTGATGGAAATATAATAAGAAGACAGTAAGAGTGTTGAAGAAGGGGAATCACCTGGCCATGGAATAGTCATAGCTGAGCTGTTAAATATGTCCCCCAAATATCAATTTACTGTAGTCCCAGACACAAATGGGGGTAATTCTGTGTCAACACTGAAGAACTTCTGAAAGACACTGAAGCAAATGATAATTAGCAAGAACCAGTTCTTTCAACCTAAAGCTTCCTGTTGGCACAGAAGAATCCACAAATGGAAGTTAACCCTGTTGATAGATATTCCTGATGATGTGGATGCTCATTTCCTATTTTTTACATGGAGCCTAAAATAGAATAATTTTTCTGATATTTGTAGACACTAAATGTAATTGAACCACACATTGATGATACTAGAATCCTCTACTGATTATACCAATTAATTATATTATTTAATTATTTGATTTAAACACCTATATTCAAGTTACGGAATGCATAGTTGAACAAAACATTTACTGTCATTATTCACTTCTGTGAATTCCTTCCTATTGATATAAGGTTACTAATGTCTACTTGTCAGATTCCTGGAAATTGAATTGGTGGGGGAAGTGGGGGAGGTGGGGGTGTGATGAATGTCATTTTATGTTCACAAATATTTCTCTTCAGAATTTGTGTCTGTGATAATAGCCTTGACATTGCCACTAAGTATCCCAGAAATGTTTTATCTTCAGCTGCATGGATTTGCAGCTGCCCAAATTGCTGAATGTATGTATGTAAAGCTGCATTGAACCTTAATTTTCTCCTTAATTAAAAATGACTAACTTTTGCCATAGTTTTAAAATGATCTTTTGTAAAAATTAAATATGCTAGTAAATTGCAAACTGTTAAAACTCTTTCATCCTTTATTAAATGCAGAGATTCACTGGTTTGATCTAAAGTTTTAAGATACCAAGAGGAACATGATTATGGATGGAGAACACTTTAATTCTGTGGTTTGTATCCATATTATATCAAGAGATCTGAGAGCATCATTGCAACGTTCCGCCTCAAAGAATTCATTCATAAAGAAACCAAAAGAAGAGGAAGTGGGAGGTCATTGGGCAATTCTTACTTTTGTAATAAACCCTAGGTTAGCTTTGACTTTCTTGGATCGGATGATTCCCCATCATAAGAGAAAACATCTTTAACAAATTAGGAGCCTTGTGGTGGTTAAGTATAGAAATTCCCTGTCTCATTTGATGAATTAAACAAAGCATTTTCTTAAAAGAGAAAAAGGAAACATATTCATTTTAGATGTTTAATTTTTTAAATTTTCAACAGCATTTTATTTGATCTTAGTACTACTGATGTGCTGAAATCAAGCATCATTTCCACAATCTGGGTTCATGAGTTTGGAGGTGGGGAATTTTGAATATATTTTTAAAGATATTTTATTTGTGCATAAATTCTGATCTAGCACATGATAATCATTTTTGCATAGTCAGGTAAATACCAGTACATTTTATTAATATTCTTTTGCTTGATGGCACCACATATCTTATACATTGAAATTAGTATTATGTTGAATCAAGGAGAGTGGAAAACTAATTCCAGAAAAAGTGAAAATGAAGCTAAAGTGCTATCTGTTGTGGAGTGGTCACCAAGGAGTTTCTATAGAGGGGTAATACATAACATGCAAACATGGAAAAGGCAAGCGTCCTATGGTTTTCATACCCACATGGCTCATGTAAGATTCATCTGGAACTTTAAAAAGGGCAGACAGAGACCACAATTGTTAAAAGAGAAATTCTTGATTGGGAATTCATAATAGGGTGACTAAGCAAGGTCTAATCGACCATCATTTTCTTGAGCACTAAACATGAGCTAGCAAGTACTTCAATAACTGAAGACTCTCAGAGTCCTTAGTCTTCCTGGCTCTTACTCCCATGTTCTACAGACTCCTCCCTAGAATGCCTACCACCTTCCCTTTGCTCCCTCCCTTGCTTCTCTTCGGTGCTGCTCCTTCCCACTGTCATTCCTTCCCACTATCATACCCTCTCGACACACAATAGCTTCCCAAACGATAAACTCATCCAGTGCTGCATTCACTGGGAATTTGAATTTGGGTTTCTAGAAGTGCCAATGGCCTTAAACTTTCACCCGGATCCTTGATTTCTGTCAGCACAGCTCCCCTTCCCCAACCCCACATTGCCGGTTCCCTCAGTTCTCAGCACTCCCTGTTCTAATTGTTTCGCAGAGCCCTCCTAGAGTCCCAGAAGTCACAGAATTGAGTCCAGCCTCTATTTCCAAGGAATGCCAATCACAGTGAGACTTCCAAGGCTCCAGTTCAGCACCCTGATCCCCCTCTTTGCCCCCGCCCCCCAGCTCTGCAAGGAAGGACTCAAACTCTCATCCTCAAAGCAACATTGTATGAATTAAGAACTCTCACTAGAAAGTAATTAAAAGTTCTAGGTTCCCCCAGAATCATGTAGTGATTCTGCTTCCCATCCCCCCAACCAGATTTCCACCATTCCCCTGTTCAGTATTGCACCCATATCCTGTAGAACCCCTCACCCTGCATCCCTGGTAAAGGTGGTATAAGCCATATGCAGCTCAGAGGAAGAAACTATATGAATTTTGAGACAAAAAGTGGGAAATGACAAACCAATTGGGTCCAGAATATGAATTTGGAATTCAAGAAGGATGATAAAGGTGAAGACAAATAAATAAAAGCAAAGATAGCTGACTTTGGTTTTCAACGACTACAAGAATACACCAGTACAGAACAGTGCTTCTTGCTGAATGAAAACAAGACATGAACAGTTCAGTCAGAAGATATTTGGGCTCCAGACAAGGGAAGTATAGTAGACAGATAGGATATAATTATGATATGAATTTAAAATTGCTGGGTCAACCTAGGATAATTTCCCACAATGTACTCAAGCCATGAGAGGTAGCTCTGTAAGCAAGATTCAGTAATAAAACATCCGTGGTCAAGGGTAATTCTGCTTTGCTTTCAAAGCTCAGGAAACAGCAGAGTCTAAATAATTGAGTGACTTAGAAGCTAGAGCTAGAGCTGGCCCTGGACACATGCTAGGCTTATTGCAGGCGTTTACTGGGCAACTTTAAAAAATAGGAATATCTGGACTCTGTATCCAGAGATTCCCATTTGGGTGGCCTGGGGTGGGAACAAGAAATCTGTATTTTTTTTTAAAGGCTCCCGGTTGATTTGAATGTGCAGCCAGAATTAGCACCCACTGGGCTAGAAGCCACAAATTCTGAGCTCAGTGACTAATGTCTCCTGCTAGATTGGTGACTCAGTCTCAAAACGTCCACAGAATGAAACGATACCGGAGCAAAAGGCATCATGCGTAGGTGTGTGAATGTGTGGATGCTTAGAGTTGGAACAAGATGGACTGTCTAAACAGGATATCATTAAAGTAAAGGAAGCACCAATAAGCAAGCCTAGGATTAGCTGACCAGCGCAGGAAAAAATGCGAACTTGCATCAGAAAGAAAAAAGACCCTCCGAAACAGCTGCTAACAAAATTTCAAAGACATTCGTGAAAGATAGAATGACATCAGAGCTTATGCAATTGAATCATCTAACACTCGCTTCATCACGCCTCTAGGCCCTCAGTCCAGGTGTCTACAGTTATGTCTCCCCCTCCTCACCACTCACCCAGCCTTTCACCTCCTTCTCTCCTGACACTGCATTTCCCATTTTCAAAATCCGTTCAGCATCTCCCTATTTCGCCATTAAAACAACAAGCAACTGATGAGGAAATTTGCACAAAGGGTGCACATAAAACGGTCACTTCCGCTGGTGGTGCCATGTAGCTATGTACAACCAAACGAATCAGCAGAGAGAGAGGGCCGTAATCCGTCCCTGGCGCAACCGCCCAGAGCAAAGTGGCCAGCTCCAAAGAGCTGCGCTGTGGCCCCTTGTGCTGGAGACAGGCTTGGGAAGACACTGGACTTTAAAGGGGGAAGAGATGAGAGAACAACTTGGAGACTTCCAGGTGGCGTTTCCGGAGTTGGAGGAATTAACCAGCAACCGTGCAATGACAATAATTAAGTTCAGAAAGAAAATATCTCAACAGCTTGAGACAGTGGCTACAGTCCTATGGAAGTGCACCCTCTATCTCTTCACCTGGAGACTTTTTGAAATGCATCTCAAAGGGAGATTACACTTGTCTTTCCATCCTCTTGGCTGAAAACAACAAAAGCATATACGGTAATTTTTCTCTTAATTATTGGATAAAGGAGGGATGCGGTTGGTTCCATTATGTCTGTCACGGCCCCTTCTGTCTGGCATTGTGGTAATTTGCTGGGATCTTTGTCTCTATGTGAGGGACACCCCATCCCACCCTGTTTCCCACCAGGCTCAGCAGTCTGTTTCCTCTTTGTCTTCCTTCTGAACGACCACTGCATGCCTTCCACCTCCCCGAATGTGCTGTCTCGCATTATTCAACTAAAAAGATGCTTTACCAGCACCAGCGTCCTCAGATGTGGTTCCCTCAAATAGCATCCTAGCAGCAACTAAACAGTAACTGGCATCCATCAGCCTCTGAGGAGCGGGTGAGCTCTGAGGACGAGACCGCTTCGGGCTTAAACAAACAACAATAAGAACATGTGCAGATTCCAAAGGAACACACACCAAATCTAATAAAGGCTTGGTGCCGCAGAAGGCTGTGTCAGTGGACCAGGCTGGGCTTCTTTTGTTCTCCTCCTGATTGTCTTGTATAGGTTTGGTCCCAGATCTACACTTCCTGGGAGAGTGAGCGAATTCGCCTTTGGTTGTGCTGCCTCTTGATAGTTTGGAGCTGGGACTGGGCAATTAAGGGGCTTGTTAGAGTATTGCTGGAGGGGAGCCATAGCTGTGAGCTCCAGCCCATGGAATGGTTAGGTTCGGTGTCTTCCAGCCCCAATCCCCAGGGCCTGGGCTGGGCCACTGGGGCATTGGATGAAGGGCATTCGTGAAGTTTCCAGGTAGCAGTGCCCAGAGAAGAACCTTAAAATCCATGCTTCTCTGGCAGTAGCTAAAGAACTTCATTAAAACTAAGTAGTAGCTGTACTGACAGAGTCTAGAGAGGAGGGAATATCTGTAGGCATCTGGAAGGCTTCGCAGAGAAGGAGATATTTGAACTGAGTCTGGAGAAAAGCAAGATAGCATTATTGCCCCGAGAGATGGAAACAGAGTTTGAGCCCAACATCCGGGGCATGAAATTCTGTGATTTTCATGAGAATTAAATCAGCTTTTCTAGAGTCATCCACATTTTTTTTTTAAATAAAAGTGTAAACTTAACAAATTTCTGACAATGGAAGGAAGAAAACGCTCACATTCTGTCTTTTAAAATGCACAGTTGTCCCCGTGGAGGGGCCGGGGGAGAGCAGAGGGAAGGCACTCAGGTTCAGGGGCTACAAGCCGGTCTCCTCTGTGTGGGGCGGCCCTTTGACTCTCGGAGGGGCAGCGGGGAAGGCAGGAGAATGGGTGGTTTCTTTTCTCTACTTTGGGAATGAGCCTGCAGCAACCGACGCAGCTCCTTCCCACCAACGATCTGAGCGCTGCCCACGGCTGCCCCTTGCCCTGGTTTCCCACGCTGTGTGAGCCCAGCACACTGGGCTGCTCACTTGACCATGCCCGAGGTCTCCAGCAGGAAGAGCACGGGCCAAGGGGAAGGAGTAGCAGACCTAGGAGCTGCACCCAGACCCGCTACTTGTGTCAAAGGGAGTGAATCCCGCCCGCAGGGATGCCCAGTTAAGGTGTCCTGTGGGAAAGGGCGCTGGGCGGGGGCGTTCTTGACATTTTCAGAACAAGGAAAGGAGGCAAAGAAGAGTGAAGGCTCCATATGGTCATCAGCGAATGCCATTTTTCATCTTGCTTTTCTGTGTAAATCTGGCTTCCTGTCCTTGACCCTAAATTACTTGATCCTGTCGGGAGGCAGCTGCCTCTGTGAAGCCCTGTGCTGTTCAGCAGATGCCTGGGGTGGGGGTGGGAGTGCGGGCCAGGAGGTGGCCGCCCTGACTCCAAGTTAGGCCGCCTCCGGGTGAGCCGGGTGAGCGGTGGCAGCGAGAGGTCCTGTGAAAATCGTCTGGGCTGCCTCTGCTGGCTGTCCTCCAATAAGAACTGCTCCCAAGCCTGTTCCCAGGCCGGCTCATTCCAGAGGGTCTAACCCGGAACACAGAATGCTAGGCTTTTTTTTTTTTTTCTCCACCATCCTCAAAGAGATCCTTTTATGGACAGACCCAGGCCTGCCTCTTTTAACAAAATTCCTGTTGAGAAGCTGGCCTCCCTTGACCTGGGCAAAGCAACAGGTGACCCCCTAGGAGAGTGGGCAGTTGTCAAAGCAGCTCTTGTCTCTGGGGTCTCAGGGGAACTGAAGACAAATAAAGCTTTCAGCCTGAAAGGACACAGGCGTTGCCTCGTTGCCTTGGGACATGCCTTTGAATTTGATGGTGTGGCCGCAGTGGCACTCAGCCTCACACAGAAGTCCTGGCTGGTGCTTCAGCTTTAGGAACACACTGGGTTTTGTGTGATCGAGCAGGAGAGCAGAATGTGCAACTACCTTTTGGAAAAAGTTCTTTAGTTTTTCCCCCAATATATACCCAGAAGCATTTGGCTTAAATACTTACCGGCAATGCAGTCTCCCCTGTGGAGAGCTGTGGGGAAAAGATTCGGAGTTCGGTCTGGACCTTCATCGTCACCGACTGGGTGAGAAAGGATGCACTGGGTAAAAAGGATTTTCCTTTTCCTTAAAGACTGTGGTGTCTGGGATTTTTCCAAATCTTCCAGAAAGCATTAATTTGATGTTGTTAATTTATCAATCCATTAATTAAGCATCAAGATATGAAATGAAATTATTCAAAATTGGCTCCAGCCTCCACTCAAATGCCAGTAGCTTGTGGCTCAGATCTTGTTTCAGGAAAGTGCTAACAGTCTTGGGTCTATATAACTGAAAACCAAAAGGTGCGATTATTTGGGGTACAAATGCATTTGAGTCCGTTTTAATGGCCTTCCTTAGGCAGGTACTTAGGTCTCCATCTTTATTTTATGTTTGGAGTGGTATAAAGGATGGAAGCTATCAAAATGCTGGGTTCTTTTTCTACATCAGGAGACTTAGAATAGATGAATCACTTGTCCCTTTGTTGCATTTTTATTCTACTTTCAAACACTCATTTTATTTTTTGATTTTATTATGCCACATTTATTTTATATAAATACATGTTTTAAAAGATTAATGTAACATTACTTAGCACTCACTTAGTGCCTTGCACTAAATTAATTATTCTAATTTGGTGTTATAAGGCCAGAAAGAGACACAATGGTTGTCACAGTGATCTGCCAGGACTAAGGAAAAAACAGAAATGGTACCACACAGAGTTCTATAGACTGTAGCATTGAGGCACATATTATTCCACTTGAATCAAGAAGCTGACACCACAAGTATGACTTCGGGATTTTGTGTTAACCCAGAACCAGTCAGAAGTGGAGTCAAGAGTCAAGCCCAAGTCATTGGATTCCTCCTCTTGTGTTTTCCTGGACATGGGTAGGGAACCTAAGGAAAATTGTTTGGCAACTCAAAAAAATCACTTAGTTCTCGCAGTGCTTGTTTGCATGAGAAAAACTGAGCCTGGTTTTGAGTGGCTGGTAGGCCCTAAGTCTGTGTTTGCATTTGTGGAGATACTTAGCGCTAACTTATTCTGCAGCTATGTCTCAGGGATAATGTAATAATGATGATCATTTACATAGATACTGTAGTTGACTGCTTATGAAATTCTTTAAAATATAAAAGAGCTTTGAAAGGAAAGACTGTACAATTGCCAGTGATTACCATGCTTCTCTTCTTAGAGCTTCAGTTTTCACAACAGCAAAAAGGATGGCTCTGTCTCAAATATTTAACAGGAGTTTGGAAAGTCATTCAGTGTCACCTAGAGAGCCTTTTCTGAGCTAAAGAGCTGTTCATTCACACACACACACACACACACACACACACACACACACACACACACACACATACACACACACACATTTATTAAGCAACTATTATCTGGTAGGCATTGTATTAAGTACAGGAAAGGTGAACGAAACTGGATCCCTTTCCTCAAAGAGCTTATAGCTTAGATGGGGAAACAGACTTTATAAATAAAATAAGATCTATTGTAACAAGTGCTAGAAAAGATTGAGACAGAGCTTCAGGCTTAGGGCAGCCAGAGGAAGCTGTTCCAGATAAGGAATGAAGACAGACAAGGGAATAGAAATGGAGAGAAAAGGCTGGAAAGCAATGTATATATTTCTTAAGTAGATGACACCCTCAGTTTAAAGGTAGGGACTGTTGGATACTTGTTTCTGTTTTTCCCAGATACCAATCACTGGTATTCAGTTTTGGACATGCTGCGTTTAAAACATCTTTAGGTCACAGAGGTGGGTTTCTAGCAGGCAGTTGGATAGACATTCCTCAAAAGTTAAACATTTGGAGATCATCTTTTCATAGACAATAGATATAATTAGGGTGTGAAGAAGATCATGCAATTGGATCATCTTAAAAATGAAAGTCAATGACAGTACCTAAGGAACACAAATGTCTGAGCAGAGTATTAACAAGGAGTCCACAGTGCAGATTAAGAATATGATTATAGGGGGAGAAAAAATCAAGAGTGCTATTGCTGACACTAAGGTAGGAAAGAGCGGCAGGCATGAAGTCAATAATGTCCAATGCTGCAAAGAAGTCACATAAGATAAAGACTGAAAAAATGTCACTTGAATATGACAATTATAAAGATGTTTATAACCAATCTTAGGAAGAACATTCTGGTGGAATGGCAGGTAGAGAAATTGTACTGCAGGGCCTTGAGGGGTGAATTGGGGGCGAAGAGGTGGAGACAAAGGTATATGTCCAATTTCAAGGAGTTTGACTAGGAGAGGGATGAGAGCAATGAGGCAGAAGAGTAGGAAACTGGACTGGAGAATATTTTTTTTAAGATAGTAGAGATTTAAGCAGGCTTACAGCTGATAGGATAGATCCAGCAAGGAGGGAAAAATTGAGGATGCAGAGAACAGAGGAGACTCAATGAAACAACATTCTGAAAGACACAATGTGGTAGACAGAATAATATAAAGATATCCATGTCCTAATCCCTGGAACCTGTGAACATGCTGCCTTACCCGGCAAACGGGACTTGCCGATGTGGTTAAGGATCTTGAGCTAGATTATCCTGGATTCTGAACTGGCCCAATGTAATCCCACGGGTCCTTATAAAATGGAGGCAGGAGGCTCAGAATGAATAGTAGATGTGTTCTATCTATTCCTAAGCCCTCAATTAACACCTCCAGAGGACGGTTCCACATTTATATTTCCAACTCAGATCTTCTCTGAATTTCCAACTAGCCTACCTTGTGTAATTTCCGCTGGGAATGTTTCTCAGAATCTTCAACCGGCTTACAGTGTGCTATATATTACCTTGTATTTTTCCACCTGCTTTATTGTAATTTTATTATCTGTATTTTACCCTGGAATGCACTCTGTGAAGGTAGGGTCCCCAGAATTATGTGTGGCTTATTTATCACTTTATCCACAGTACCTAGAAAGTTCCTGGTTTGTAATTACTATTTAGTATGAATTGATAAATTTACTGATTTTAATTTAAACCATTGTAAGAGTTACCTTATTTATTGTGAAGAGCACCTAAATTAGTGTACCTTTCATTTTTTATAATATGATGGTCCTTTAATGACTGCTACTTTTGTGAAAGTACAGTAAAAAAACAAATTACTAGAAAATAAAGCTAGTAGTAACAAAAAAGACATAATCTGATTTTTCATTTTAGGTTCAACCGACTTGATATTACTTTGTGGGATAATTATAAAGGTTTTTGAATGATTATCCCAAATTTCTGTAATTTTCCTGTGAATGAAATAGTTCACAAACCAGCACTAGACAGCAGACCATACTTGTGTTATTGTAATTAGCTAGTTATTAATATTAATAATGACAAGAGAGCAAAGGGGAGGCCAGGCATTATAAGCAGGTCATTTGGGCAGCTTCACCAGGAAGCTGCAGCTTCATGCTCCCCGGGGAACCACTGGGCCATTCCTGGAAGATCACTAGGGGAGGGGGTTGAACAAAAGGGGAGATGGGCGTCTGTGCAATAAGCAAAGGGGAGGCCAGGCATTATAAGCAGGTCGTTTGGGCAGCTTCATGCTCCCCGGGGAACCACTGGGCCATTCCTGGAAGATCACTAGGGGAGGGGGTTGAACAAAAGGGGAGATGGGCGCCTGTGCAATGAAGTCAGAGTGACTCAGGGGAGGTGCTTGCCTGTCAGTCTAGCCTGGGGAACAATGGATTGACTAGTGGACCACATTAGCTATCAGTCTAGCCTGGGGAACAATGGATTGGCTGGGGGGACCGCATTAGAAGTGTGCAAAATCTTGGAAAGTAAATTCGTTAGTTTGAAGAAACCAAGAGCTCCATTTCCAACCCTACTGCTTGGAGTAGCGCCAGATGGGATGACAGAGCCAGTCACAACTCTTGATTTTTTTTTCTTTTTTCTTTTTTCTTTTTTTTTTTTTTTGCTGCTTTTCTGGATCATTTCATTTGCTGAAGAACATTAGATAAAAGTCCTTTTTTTGTTTGTTTGTTTTTGCAAAGCAAGGAAGGGAGCTGATGGTCTACTGTCACCGTAGTCAGGGAATTGAGCATCTCTCATAGTTTAACCGGAAGTGACTGTAGAGAATACAGATGTCAAGGATGGTGCTCTGTGGTGGTGTGGGGAGCTTCAGTGCGCATGTGTACAACCCTTTGCTTGTATGTGCTGGAGCCTTTGCTGGGTGACTATTACAGGGTCCTGGATAGAATGACCACAGAGTCAGTGCTCAGGATGGGTCAGCCTTATCTTTGGCACTGAGTGCTTTAAAACCAAAGGCTTTCTGAAAATCCTCCCATTGTTTATCAATACTGTCAACAGAACTCCTTAAATACTACAATTTATACAACCTTTAGAAAATCCTTGCACTGTCTCTATTAAACATAGGAGAACTGCAACTTCTCATGGAATTGCCAACTGTTTGTTTATTTTTTCTAGGATCAAATACCCATGGACTCTAAGAGTTCACTGCAACAGTATCTCCTGTTTTCCCAGATGCTTTTTAGCATTAAAAACTATGAAAACGTTTCAACCTCTTCCCCTTGTCAACTTTTGAGTATTTCTCTGTTTAACATTTGAAGAACTAAAAAAAAGTCCAGTCCCATGTTGGAGCCTCAGTTTATCACAGGCAGAAGTTACTGGACAGAAAGCTTGCTTTTAACCGTCTTGTTAGGGCTGCCAGATTTAACAAATATAAATACAGGATGCCCCGTTAAACTTGAATTTCAGATAAACATCAAAAACATTTTTTTTTAGTATGGACATGGGACATGTCCCTTGCATGGGGCATGCTTACATTAAGAATTTATTCTCTGTTTATCTGAAATTCAAATGTAACTGAGTGTTTTATATTTTATCTGGCAACTCCGTCTTGTATAAAGTACTTCATTTAGATGGGTCCTTTTTCCTATGGTATCTTTATGGGATGTTTTTGGTTTTGGTTTGCTTCTTTGTTTTTAGACTCTTTTCTTTGCTATTAGAACACAGTTTTTAAAAGGCTTTCGGCCAGTCCTTCGTTTGTGATCAATGACATCATTAGCATCACCATAGCTCTAAATTATGCTCAAACAGGATTAGAACTACTGACAAATTGTGAAGACAAGAGGCTCCCAAGGAAGTTAGGATCAAATTATGATCAAGAAAGGAGAGGAAGGAAATGGCAAACTTAGCTTGGAGATAATGCCCAGCATAGTGAATGCTCTGTAATGGAGTCAGACACAGAATACCCCTGGGAGGCGGACGGGCACGCAACCTCACATTTCACAGATGGAGAAACCCGAACTCAAAGAGGGTGAGTGACTTCTCGAGGGGGGCAGGAAGCAGCTGTGTGAAGGAATGGGGGAAGAGGGGAGAAAGAAAAGCTGCGGAAACCCAGTCTTACCTGGCAGGCTGGGGAGAAGGCAATCGCTGAAATGTGGCTATTGTACTAAAACTCTTTTCTTCTAGACTGTGGAAAAGTTTTATATCTACCACCCATCCTACCCTGTACATGCACAAATCACGGAACCAATATGTTCTAAAATGTGAAAGGGGCGTTAGAGCGCATTCATCCCAATCCCTTCATTATATGGATGGAGGAACTGAGGCTAAGAGGTTGAGTAACTTTACCCAGTTGTATAATTTATAGGACTCCACCTGGTCTAGGCTTAAGGATTTCTACAGCTCAATGTTTCTATACACCGCCCATAGTTTCTGCTCGGTAATAAAGTCCAGTCCAGTCCAGTATCCTGTGTGCTTCAAGTCAGGCAAGAATCAATGTTTTAAGTCCATTAAAAGGGAAAGTTGTTGAGGTCAACTGACAGGAATTCAGATAAAAGGATTTTCCAACTCTGTGGTCCAAACACTGAACTGCACAGAAAGCTCTATTGTTCAGACCACTCAATTTGGTAGCCATGCTTCCCCACAGGCAAAGGGGCTTTGCTTAGGTTTTTGTTTGTAAACTAAAACTTTAAAATAACAAATTAGAAAAGGTAACTCATTCAAAGCTAAGAAAGTATAAGGCAGTGGTTCTCAACCTTCCTAATGCCGCAACCCTTTAATACAGTTCCTCATGTTGTGGTGACCCCCAATTTCATTGTTACAAATTACACATAATTAAAGCATAGTGATTAATCACAAAACAATCTGTAATTATACATGCGTTTTCTGATGGTCTTGGGCGACCCCTGTGAAAGGGTCGTTTGACCCCCAAAAGGGTCGAGTCCCACAGGTTGAGAACCACTGGTTTAAGGCATAAGGATCTCAAGATCAAATTATAAAAGCAAGATGTTAGGGTCCAGCCAGCTTAGCTCAGTAGTTGAGTGTTGACCTATGAAACAGGAGGTCATGGCTCAATTCATCCTGGTCAGGGCACATGCCCGGGTTGTGTGTTTGTTTCTCAGTGTGGGACATGCAGAAGGCAGCCCATTAGTGATTCTCTCTCATCATTTATGTTTCTCTCTCTCTCTCTCTCTCTGCCTGTGTGGGAGGCAACCAATCAACGTGTCCTCTCTCTCTCTCTCTCTCTCTCTCTCCCTCCCGCCCTCCCACTCCTTTCCTCTCTGAAATCAATAAAAACACATGTATTTTTTTTTAAAAGCAAGCCTTTAGGGTGCTTGTTATATATCTTCTTACACATTGGCTGCCTAAAGAAATAAAATAGTGCAGCCAAAAGCAAATTTCCTTTAAGCCTGTGGTTTATCATTCATGAAAAACTTGTGAAGACATTTTATAAATGCCAACCACTGTGATAGCAACTCAAGAGCCTCACTCCGTAGGTCTACGATGGAGCCTGATGCTCCACACTTTTTTTCTTTCTTTTTAAAAAATTTTATCTTTATTGTTGAAAGTATTACAGATGTCCTTTTTTCCCCATTGGACCCCTCCACCCGGCGCCTGCCCTCCCCCCCATCCCCAGGGCTTCACCACACTATTGTCTGTGTCCATGGGTTATGCATATAAATTCTTTGGTTAATCTCTCCCCACCTGAACACACACACCTGCCTTCCCTCTGAGATTCATCAGTCTGTCCCATACTTCTATATCTTTGGGTTCTATTTTGTTCATCAGTGTATTATGTTCATTAGATTCCACATACACTTTTAATAGCTTCTCAGGTGATTCTGATACCAGTGAGGTGGGTTTCTCTTTGCAAAACGCTGCTTTACAGTGTGGGCAGCTCTCTAGCCCCAGCTAAATTATGGAATAAAAAGTGCTATGCCACTTGGTATCATCCTATCTTAGATTCCCACACTCCTGGCACCCCCTTTCTATGAGTGTAGTTTAAGAGTAGAGACAGACAAACATGGGTTTAGTGCCTGACTCAGCCTGAACTGGCTTGTGATCTAGCATAAACTACTTAACGTTCAACCCTTCATTTATTCACTCAACAAATATGTCTGAAGCTTCTGGGCATAAAATTTTGAACAAATCCTCACACAGTTTACCTTAAGTGGAGGAAAACAAGCATATATACAAAGAAACAGATAAGTAAATTTCAGAGATTGGTAAGTAAGACTTAAAAAAATGAAATAGGATAATGAGATGGAGAATGACCCAGGGGTCAGGGAGAGACAGGCTACTTTATTGGATGGACAGGTGAGGCGTCTTAGGAGTGGGTGGACAGTTGAGCAGAGACCCAAATGATAAGAAGGATACAACCATGCAAAGGGTGGGGGAAGGGCAGCAGAACTGTGTCCCCAAATAAACTTTTACTGCCATGGGCAGGAAGAAAACTGTAAGACTGAGCAATGATAGCAAAAGGGAGAGTGGAAAGAGAAAGTCAGGTCAGAGGAAAGGATGAACCAGATTACCCAGGGCCTGGGAACCATCATAAAGTTCTTTGACTCTTTTCCAATTAGAATAGAGAGCCATCTGAGCATTTTAAGCAAGCCACAGTCTCTCATAGTCAATTGGTCAGGGTAACTGCTTCAGAGGGGTGAATCATGGAGTGCTTAGTTCTTAGTAAGGGTTCAATATATGGTAGCTGTTGCTATTCTTTTCAGTGCTGCTCACCTCATCATTCTTTGCTCATCGGTGCAATATTACCCCCACAGGGCCTCTTATCTGTCTGTAACTCATCATGTCACAGTCAACTAACAAGTCTGAGAAAGCAACTTCTATCGCTCTGTGTGGTCTGGGAAGCTCCTAGAGAATGTGTGCGTGGACATTATGGCTTTCCTCAGAGAGGAAGGGACCACAAGGAGCATCCGTTTCCAACTGGAAAAACGGTCTAAGGGTCTAATAGTCCAAAGCTGAAAGTGTGAGTTGAGTAAGTATCTTGGGTAGGATGCGCCCCTGACCTCCTAAAGATCTCCTTAACCCCACATACGGGTCAGGCAACAGCAACCTGGTTTCCCTAATCTTCCAATCTGAACCACACTAATAATGCCATGGTTTCATCTTCTATATAGACACATGAATGTTCTGATACTATCTCTAGTTGTTATTTTAAATAAGAAGTAAATATGATGGATCCAAAAAAAATCATTTGTAGGTCAAGTAGTCTATCCTAGGCCAACAGATACTTTTTGAGGGTCCATTACCAGCCAGGCTATACATGTAAGTTGGTATAGTTGTTTTACACATTTTTTAAAAAGCAGAAGCAACAGCCGAAACCGGTTTGGCTCTGTGGATAGAGCATCGGCCTGCAGACTGAAAGGTCCCAGGTTCGATTCCGGTCAAGGGCATGTACCTGGGTTGCGGGCACATCCCCAGTAGGAGATGTGCAGGAGGCAGCTGATCGATGTTTCTCTCATCATCGATGTTTCTAACTCTCTATCTCTCTCTCCCTTCCTCTCTGTAAAAAAAATCAATAAAATATATTAAACAAAAAAAAAGCAGAAGCAACTTTCTTCAAACAAAACCCATCAAGGCAATCCAACAGGAAGCACCTTTAGTGAAAGCAGGGGTTCAGGCCTGAGCTGGGCCTGGCACACTGGCCATTGCTTTCCAAGGGGATTCCTGCAGGGCTTGGAGGAATCTGAGGAATTTGAAAACTAGTGCCCTGGGTGAAAAGATTCAGTAGTCCTCAGATACTGATAGGATATAAATAAAAATGATTGGGAGAATGGCCCAAATGTTCGTTTTTCATTTCAACCTTTTTATATTTACCTCTTTAGTCAAAGTTCCTACAACATGCTGCTCATATAGCTGTCCTGTACCTTCCATCTCCAAGAAGCCCAAATCCCTCTTCATTTACTCATCACTACAGTACCCGATCAACAGCATGTAGGACATAAAGGACCAGAAGTCCCACCAGGTGCAAGATGCAAGACTCCTTCCTAAATGTGCATAGGAAGTGGTCACCCAGCTCCTAATATACCCCCATCAAGTTGGACTGATTTAAGTAGGTTAACAATAAACTGAAACATATTAAAATGTTAACAGTTTATTTGAGCAAAAATCTATTTGAATTAGGCAGCACCAAACCAGGAGTGCCACACTGACAGGAGCTGCAGGAAAATCTTTTATAGAGAAGAGATGGAAGCAAAGCAAAGACATGATTTGATTGGCTATATCGCTTAAGAATTTACTTGGAAAAGCCTAGGTGGCTCTTTGTGATTGGTTGTCCTTAGTTTTCAAATTAACTCTGAGGCCTTTATAAACTTAGGTTTTCGTTTGCTTACTTGGGCTGCTAAAACATTAGAACCTTCTCAGTCTAAAGGCCTTCTTGTTTCATCAGTTTAACAAGTAGGAACATGGGGAGATGCAGAAGGCTGCAATTTAATAAAAATCTTGCTCCCACTTACCAAGAGTAGGACCTAAGGCAGGTATCTTAATTTCTCCAAGTTAGCTGCTTGCTAATTCTATAAAACACAGGCATTATTTATAATGCTGCCTTATCCAAGAATAGTATGTATAGGTACTCAATAAATACTAATTTCCCCTTTTTACTCTTTTCAATTGAGTAGCACAGTATTTCCTACCTGGGAGCCTTCAGGGACCGGGGAAGAGATGGAGGAGGGCTCTGCCAATAATTGTAAACTACATATACTCACTCTTTTCCCATGTATGCAGCTGCTATTGAGCAAAGAAAATACAAATTCATTTAAAGTGATTACCAAATGCAAGGTAGCCCCTTTACATATAATTCATCCTCACTCATGTAGAAGGCCACAATATAGACTGATATTGAGAGGTTCTTAAACTTCCCAAAGAGTGGGAACAGCTTTGGGCTGAAACAAAGCGCAGCCATGATGCCCGAGCACTCACTTTGAATCCTGTTGACTTTTTAGTCCCTTCCCCGGGATGCTTCCCCCCATCCTTCATTATTGGTTATCAGTGGGTAGATAAGGAGAATAGCTTTGCTTTTCTTCACTTTGCCTGTGGTGTTTCCTGGCTTCCTGCCCTCCCCTTCCCTGTCCAGGGCCCTCAAGAGGATCCCCTGCGTGGGAGAGCTGGTCTCCGGAGTGTGGCAGCAGGCCGGCCACTGAGTCACAGGCTCCGTCTGTGGCGAGGCCGGCCCTGACCCGTGGGAGACAGCCCCTGTGGCTGCATCTGATTGCTAATGAGCTTTCTGGTGGCCGAGCCTTCTCATCAGCACCCTTTGTTTTTCCAGGCCGCCCTTGGAGGCTTGATGCTTGTTTTCCTTGCCTCCCAGGCACTCCGAAGTTTTTCCTCTCTGGGCCTGGCTGTCTCCTTTTCTTTTGAGACTGTGTGGGAGCTAAATTTAAACTTGATTAACAACATTTAGTCCAAGGAGGTCAGGATACTATTTTCATGTTAAATGCTGCACTTTCTGGTACCCTTTTGTTTTGTTTTAAGACACAATAGGAACACTCACAATGGGAGCCCCTCTGATTTAGTTGCTATGGTGCGAGGGACAAAAACCAGCATAAACTGTTGGGTGGTTTCATTCTGATCAGAGATGGAGAAGTGAACTAATACCCTTTTTGTGAGAACCTAGTTGCCTCTTGAGAGCTATAGATGAAAAAGCTAGCAAATACTATTAGTGATAGCATTTTGACTTTACTTCTGAGTAACCTCTGCTAAATATGTGGGACTCAGCTTGAAGTCAGCTGCTCTGGAAAACTCCCTGACTCCTTGAATGTGTCAAGTCCACTATTAAGGATCTCCTTTTGCACCCAGGGATGTTTCTTTTCTAGCATTTTCTAAGGCCTGGTTAAACCATTATTCAGCATCTGCCTTCTCTACTGGACTGTAAGCTCCATGAGAGAAGGCACAGATTCTCTGTTCTCCACCAAGGGAACTAAACTTATCAACGAATAATGGCCAGACCACATCTGACAACAGAATTCTGGCCTCGACCTCTGCAGCAACCAGTTCAGAAAGGAAAATTATAGCTCCTTGATCCAGATGGTCAGCAGAATTGTCAGGGCTTGGTCGATGACTGCCAGCTTCTCTAATTTTGTCTCCACTTCCAACTCAGTACGAATCAGAGAAAGCAAAATATGTCCCCCAGGCCTGTCACCTGCCCCGCTCCTAGTTAGCCCACCTCCAGCTTCCTCATGCCAAAAGACTTCGAGCTCACCTGAAGCCTTCTCTTTTTCACTATGCTTTCCACTCCCTTGCATGCTTTGAAGTCTCTACTAAATACCAGTGATGGTGGTTGACTCCCTTGTTCTTAATAAATAGCCTCTGGTTATTTTCATTTAGGTTGTCTTTGTTTATTTCCACATCATATTATCTCTTATACTCAGGAGAGTGTCTTGCACATAGCAGGCACTCAGGAAAGATTAATGGATGGATGGATGGATGGATGAATATACATCAATCAGTTGCTGAACAGGAAGTTCAGGAGCCAAGAGGACCTGAGTTTTTACCTTATATCTTTTAGTATCTGACTGGTGACTTTGGAAAAGCCACTTAAAGTGTCCAGGTAAGATTTTTCTCAAGCTTTCAACCAGCAAGTTTGAACTAGATGATCTCACTTTTCAAATATCCCTCATAAAACCTCTCTCTACAACCATGAGCTCAGACATCCCCTTAAAGTTCCCCATATTGTGCTTAAAGAAGAAATGTACTGAGTGCTTTCTCTGATAACCCACTTCTAGAAGGAAAGAATAGCTTTTAAGAAGTTGAGTTTGTAGTAGACTAGGATGGGAATAGTGGCAAACAACAAACAACTTCATGTCAAAAAAATGTAAAAGAAGATGACTCAATATCAACAGAGTTTTGAGAGAAGAATAAAGAAAGTATATCCTGGGGGAAATTCTAATTTGATTAGCATTCTCTAAAGTTTATTCTAGAACGCAGCAGCATCATAATTTTGTGTTTAAAAGAAAGTTCAGAGTGATTGTTTTAATTGCAGCATTGTAAGATGCTAACAGTGACTTTTTGAGGTATCTATTTTATTTTCTCATTATAAATATGTGGGAAATGAATGAGGTAAAGGAAAATAAAGAATGTGAGATTTTCAGCAATCTAGTTTCTTCCCAGGACAGGTTCACTCCAGATAGAAACCATTATGTCAACTAGCCTTATGTAATCATCCCCCACATAAGTCTTACATTCTGTCCCTAAGATCCCTTCTCAGCTGGCACACTGTTCCCACAACCACTTTATTTTTTATTTTTTAAATATATTTAATTGATTTTTTTACAGAGAGGAAGGGAGAGGGATAGAGAGTTAGAAACATTGATGAGAGAGAAACATTGATCAGCTGCCTCCTGCACACCTCCTACTGGGGATGTGCCCGCAACCAAGGTACATGCCCTTGACCGGAATTGAACCTAGGACCCTTGAGTCTGCAGGCCGACGCTCTATCCACTGAGCAAACCGGTTAGGGCGCCACAACCACTTTATATCAGGGCTCTGAGATCCCAGTGATGGCCAAACCCTCTGACCTGGATTGAGTAAAATCACCTGATAGGGCTCCACAATTTTTTTTTTTAGAAAGCAACCACTTAAGCCTTTCAGTGTACAACCTTATGTACGATCTAGCCAAGACTTAATATCATGGATTATAATGGTCCTTTTGCCATTTCTTTTCTGTGAGACACGGCCAAAATGCAGGGCTTACAATCAACAATAATCTCTTCCAGAATGCTATATTTGGCCAGAATGCCCACCATCATGGAAAAATGTGGTGGTTTATAAAAAGGACACAAGGGAGAATGATTGTTTTGGCAGCTAAGAACACAACTCAGGCCCAATCCCCACCTCTTAGAAGTAGAACAGGGCAATCAGGGCAGAAGGCTCAATGACGTGCAAACAATAGCCTGAAAAGACATAAATCACACTCCCGTGTCTTTTTGCCTGTGGGAGAACTCTCTATGTATTTGCTATATGTAAATACTTGCATTGTATTAGTCAAGGAAACTGGGACTCTGAAAGTGTGGGTGAATATAATTGCAATGGGGAGGAGGAGGTAGAGGAGATATCAGTACATGTGGGCACAGTAGGAGGTCTAATCAGAACATCACTTTGGTAAGAAAGTATGGTCATGTGGTCCTCCCACCATCATGACCCTTACGCCATCACTCTATATATTTTAATTTTGATGTGCATAGTTCTACATATTCTTTTTTTAAAATATATTTTTATTAATTTCATAGAGGAAGGGAGAGGGAGAGAGAGATAGAAACATCAATGATGAGAGAGAATCATTGATCGACTGCCTCCTGCATGCTCCCTACTGGGGCTCAAACCCCCAATGCAGGAATGTGCCCTTGACTAGAATCGAACCCAGGATGCTTCAGTCCACAGGCCAATGCTCTATCCACTGAGTCAAACCAGCTAGGGTTACATATTCTTATGTATCCATCTATTTACATATATGTTTCAGAGTTGGTTTAGATATTTCTGCAGCCTCTTAAGTAACTTGAGGTCAGCCTTTATATATAAAGTATTTTCTCTCCTTCTCCCCTGAATTACTCCATGATTTGTGGTTTTTAATAAATGTTACTCACTAAATCATACATTTTTCAATCTCATAGAATTCCTTATGAAGATAATGAAAGTGCTATGGGTGTATATATAGCTATCAATATGACTGTGCAAAAAGAGTCTGATCCACATGGTTGTGATGTCTTATGTCAGGGGATGTATGTTTTGAGGACAAAGCTACCAATTTTCATTCCACTTATTAATTTGTTTTTAAAACAAATATTTATAAGTGCCTAAATATTAAACTTAGTAACATTCAAAAATAAAAATGGAGATTCAAAATATTAAGGCAACCATCGACTTCCTTGTACTTTTGTTTTTAACTCGATTTTGTTAGGATATCAGTTATCTATGATTGCCTAGCAAATAACCCCATAACTTCAGGACTTAAAATAACAATCACGCTTTAGCTCACAATTCTGTGAGTTTGCAGTTTGGGGTGGATTCAGCTAGTGGTTCTTCTAGTCCTGACTGGGTTCATTCATGTATTTGGGAAAAGCTGCCATGCTTTCTGGGGAAGGGGCTGATAGTGCCAAGTCTCAGAGAAGGACAACATCACTTTCACTACATTTTATTGGTCACTTCAAATGACGTGGAAGCCCAAATCCAAGGGCTGGAAGAACAGACACCCTTGATGAGAGGAGCTGTGCAATCACTTTTGCCAAGGTATTTGCAAATAGGGATGGGAATAACTGTAAATAATTGACAAATTGTTTTAAAATTAAAATAAAAATTTTAATAATACATATTCATGATAAAAGTTTCAAAAGTTCAGAAGGGCATCCTCTGATATCCCAGCACCTTCTTATATATCATATGTTGAATTCCTATGATCCAGTACCTCAGAATGTGACTGTATCTGAAGATAAGTCCAGATGAGGGCATTTGGATGGGCCCTAATTCAATCTGAATGAGATTAGGACACCAGGGATCAGCACAGAGGGAAAACCATGCGAGGACACAGCAAGAAGGTAGCCACCTGCAAGCCAAGAAAAGAGGCCTCAGAAGAAACCAAACCTGCCAACATTTTTATCTTGGCCTTCTAGCCTCCAGAACAGTGAGAAATAAATGCCAGTGGTTTAAGCCACCCAGTGAGTGACATTATATTATGGCAGCACTAGTAATTACTACACAAACAATGCTACATCTTTCCTTATGTGTGATTATTTGTGGAGCTTCAGTTCTCTGGTATAGAAATGCTGGGTTAAAGGGCCTGTGCATATTTTATTTTGGCAAATACTGACAACTTACCTTTTGTAAGATTGCACTAATTTGTATTTTCACCAATTGTGTGTCAAACGAATACATAACTGGTAATAACCCAATTTTCACACCATTGCTAATAACAGTCTTCATTTCTAACATTCTGATAGAAAGTGATGTCTTATTATCATTTTAACTTGTGTCTCTTTAATTACAAGACCAGTTATGCTTATTTTTATATGCCTCTTGTTCATCTGTACCTTTTTCTGTGAACTGCCTTTTCATGTCCTTGGCTAATTTTTTGAAGTGTTGTCTTTTTACTATTGATTTATAGAAATTATTTGTATATTAAGAACATTGGCCACCTATCTGTCATATGCATCTTGAATATTTGCCTACTCTCTCCTGTGCTATATCAAATTCAGATTTCTTATTTTTTTATGCCTTACAGACCCTTCATGTTTTTATGTAGTCAGACTATTTTTTTCATTTTGGAATCATGGTTTTCTGTCATCTTTAGAAAATCTTTCTCTATTTCATATTTATTTCTTAAAAACCTAGTGCTTTTATGGTTTTAATTTCTCATAGTTAAATCCCCGCAGTAGTGGGAAAGCCATGGGCTCTTTACAAACATACACTTAAACCTCCTCGCTTCAGCACCATGAGTGAGGAACATTTATGCTTTGTCCGAGGATAGGCCTCTGAAGTACAATATTTCATGTCAACATGGGGCAAATGACCCAAGTGATCATATTCCAAATTATGGAAACAATCATTGAAAGCTAAATGGCTTTGCTTCCAGTGCAATACTTCAAAGATCAGTAAATTACATAAATAAAAACTGAAGAAACTCATAAGGATAGATGGATGAGAATGTGCCAAGATTTTTTTTTAAAGTAACCCGGTTCAGTTGACAAATGTTTTCCCATTTCATCCCATTAAACCATACACGTGGACATTTACTGCTGTGTTATTTTTCAGGTGCCTGGCAGCTTCCACACAGACTCATTGTCATAATGAACTTAGAGTCTCTGACTCTTATAACATGGTTTAAAAGATGGGCTGCAGGATCTAGCTTGGAATATAAAAGCTCATCTCACGATACTGGGTGTTTTCTTATAGTCTAAGATATAACTGGCTCCTTATAAAAACCTGTGGAGACCACAGAAGTTTTATGATAATGAAAATAAAATTGGGTTCAATTTTTTTTTTTCCTTTTTAACTGGGTTGCCAGAGAATGTTTTCATCACTGCACTAGCTGCATTTCCAGATGCAGGAGCCAACAGCAGCCTTCTGGAACCTGCATGGGCATGCTGGCCTCGGGGCAGGGAAAGGCAGTGAGCAGGGCTCGCTCCATGCCACATCCTCCCCACTTTACAACCTGCCTTAAGCCCAGGTATCCTAGGGTTTATGAGGCCTCGTGGAAGAGAGACTTCTGTCCAAGAAATAAGGACACTGATTCTCTCTCTCTCTCTCTCTCTCTCTTTCTCTCTCTCTCTCTCTCTGCCACTCCCCTTGCCCTACTTGTATTTTCTAGTACTATAAACTTCTCAGCTTCTCCCTTCCTCCTGAGAGGAAAAAAAGTCAATTCCAAAATAACATATTAGTCGGACATTATTTTCTCCACAGAGTTCATATATATATATTTAAAAATCTTTTTTTGTGTAGCTCTTGGAAAGATAGATGGCACATATTAAGTTTGCAACTAGGAACAGCTGCAGAAAAGACAATCCAGAGATTTTCATGAGAGAAAAGTTATAGAGCTAATCTGAGATGTTTGGATGTTTTCCTCTATATTATATCCCATTACAAAATTCCTACTAAAGTATAGTCTCTCTGTTCTTGTATAGACAAATCACCCAGAATACCTCTTACAAATTAAAAATTGTGGTAGTAAACATAAAGAAAGGAGGTATTATAGTGTCCTCAATAGTGTACTTCTAGAACTTCTAATAGGATATAGGCAAAAGATGGATGTTAGGGTGTTCCTTTCCCCTAAAAAATGTTCTGAAAATACACACACTAATAAAAAACACCCCAATGATTTATAAAAAAAAAAGACTTAAAAAAAAAAGCCAAGTTGAGAAGTAGAAGGCCCTGTGTCTTGATGATCATTAAAGGGAAGGATTGTAGTCTGGTCAACAACATATAAGATCTTTGGGATTTTTAAGACCAGCTGGTGAAACCATGACCACAATGCTGGGTGTGTCCCTGAGTCATATAAGCGAGCTGAGGCCAGTACAGTCATCAAAGACACTGTCCCTTCTGGTTAATTCTGCTTATAAATATATCACAGCTACTCCTTCTTGGGGCTACAGAAAAATTTGACTTGCTATCTGGGTTATTTTAATGAAATGCTCACTTTCAGTTCATGATTCCTAGAACTATCCCAATTGCTAATATAAAGAATTAGGAAAGAGACCTTCTAAATATATACCATCAGCTCCTAAATATACATCAGTATCTGAGAAAAGCTCCTATTGACTCTCTGGGATGAATTTGTTTATGTCTGTATCTAAGTAAGAGCCAACGTATGGTCTTAGAAGGAATTACCCAGACTCTGGGATCAAAGTGTACCTTTCTTATATGTAAACCAGTTTCAGCAAGCCAAACAATCATAATAGGCTTTGCTGTCTTTTAAGCAGCCCATACAAAGATTTTAGACCAATCTCGGAGATCCATGCAAGACAATGCTAGAAATGGGACTAGAGGGAAACACTTTCGCTATGAGAGCATAGATACTTGTGTGATTCTAGGCAAATAATTCAATCTCTTTTACGTCTCAGTTGTCCAAAACTCCTTCCAGCTTTATTAGTCTCTGTTTTGTAATCATCCCCAAATTAAAATTTTTAATTCCAAAATGGTGAGCCAGTTATGTCCTGGAGCTGTAAGGAGTACAAAAAAACCTGAAGAATTAGATATGATTCCTGCTATCCAGAACTGTGCACCAAGTAGGACATTCAAATGAGAATCAATAAAATGCAGATGAAGACACAAATGATAGGAGGGAAAATAATTATAGAGAAAATAATGTCACCAGAAAAATAATAATAAAAATTTAATTCTCAAGGGATAGATTTGATTTTAATTAAAATGTTAAATACAGTGTGTTCCTCCTCAATTTCTTTTCTGTGAGACCTTCCCATTGGTGTTACTGAAATGCTGAAACTATTATGCAACTTTAAAAATATATATATTGATTCTTTTGGGGAATAGTGATAAAAGGTGATTTATTTCCCTGAAGTACCAGCAGCTTTAGCAAAACTGATATATGATTATTTTTGTTTTTTGCAAGTTATAGCAATTATTTTATAAGTATTTTATCAAGTTCAAGAATGTGAAATATCACCCTAGCTGGTTTGGCTCAGTGGATAGAGCATTAGCCTGCAGACTGAAGGGTCTCAGGTTCCATTCTGGTCCAGGGCACATGCCTGGGTTGTGGGATCAAACCCCAGTAGGGGCCATGCAGGAGGCAGCCTATCAATGATTCTTTCTCATCATTGATGTTTTTCTCTCCCTCTCTCTCTCTCTCGCTCTCTCTCTCCCTGTCCCTTTCTCTCTGAAATAAAAATATATATTTTTTAAAAGAATGTGAAATATCACATGTACCTAAGAATTTATGTGTGTATTGACTGCATGGAACATGCACATATTTAAGTGGGATTTACTGTCTGTATGTCTTCAGCTGGGTGAGAGAAGACTATAATGAGTCTCAAACCTAGTTACTCACTCTACATCTCACATGATTGGGTTTAAGACTGATGTTTAGGACTGATACTTCATCCAAGCTTGCTCTCCAATAAGGGGACGCAGCTGGTGTAACATCAGACTGGAATGGGAGCAAAGAGTGCCTGGGTCTCCTTGTGGACAAGGTGACAGCTGAAGACCGTGTGTGCCACACAGGGATGCCTCTGGTCTATGCCACACCACAGCCTGTACCATAAAGACTGAAAAATGAAAGGGAAAAATTTTTGCTTATTGAAATACTTATGATTAGGGTGAAAATGTGCTTTCATTGTTTATAAAAAAAATACATTCTAAGAATGGGGAGAGCTTTAATTTTGTCACTCCTCACTAGATTTTTATTCCTTCTATTTCAGAGAATAATATAGGGGAAAATGGGAACTACTAGCATGTGTTCAATTGGATGGCTTCTAATTGGAGAAAAGACCAATTTAAGGAGAAAAAGAGTTACTTAGTTCATGGAAGCATAACTTCATAAACATTGGAAATTGAACAATATTTAGTTGACCTTTAAGAAGCAGGAAAGCATCCATACTTTCATTCATGGTTGATCAGTGGAATGCACAACGTATTTTCACTGTTTGAAATTCATTCCAAGGAATTAATGAGAGAAAGCCAAGAATTCTTAAAACAAAACAAAACAAAAACATTATTTAAAACTAAGGGCAGCACCGGGGATCAAAGGGCATCTGAGAAGTGAGCAGGGTCCCTCTGGCAGGTGGGGTCCCTGGGCCTGGACTGCGGGGATCAGGCCGAAACTGGCAGTCCGACATCCCCGAGGGGTCCCAGAGTGCAAGAGGGCACTCTGCAAAGTTACTGTTGCTCGGCAGCTCCTGCGTTGAGCATTTGCTCCTCGTGGTCAATACATGTCATACCTACCGGCCGGTCAGCCGGTCAGCCGGTTGCTTAGCCTTTTATATATATAGACAACAAGAGGATAGAAACAACTAACTGCCCTATAACACAACAGAATGATTAAACAAACTCTGGCAGATCCATATGATGAAATATTATATAGTCCTTAGAATTACATTTTTGACAATTTTCACTGATGTAGGTAAATAATTATTATATAGTTTCAAGAAATGAATCCAGTATTATCATAGATATATATGTAATCCATATGCAGATATGTAAATATATATGTATAAAAAACTAGAAGAATACATGCCAAAATGTTATATATACATTTTTATAAATGGACAAAAATATAAGATATTTACATCTCTCAATTAAGAAGAGATGAAAGGAGCAAATATATAAATCTATAAAATTACTCAGACATCTATATGGACAAAATCAACACTATCTTTTCCTCTTTGAACTTTGCACATTTTATATATAGAAAAAAAATCAAGATTATTTTAAATTATAGGTATTATAGATGGCCCTGGTCATATTAGATAAGCATGTTACTTTATATAACTATAATCACAAGTAATTTACAATCATATTTTAATTATAGATGATTCAAGAAGTCTTCACTATAAATGAAACTGAGTTTTTCTCCTAATTCATTTTTTTTTCTGAGCACATTGGATACACATGGATAAGATAAAAAATATTGTCAAGATTATGTTTTTGTTTTGTAGACAACTAAATGTAAATTTAGATATGTCCCTGATAGTAAATGCTCTGAAAAATTATTTGGTGTGGGGTTTTTTTAGCCGTAATCTGCATGTTACTAGTTCTAAATAAAGCAAATTTAATCAAATCCACATAAAACCAAAGGCCTGCATAAATAGAAAAGACCGAAATATAAGGTTATGAAAATGGATTATTGTGGATTAACTTGAACTATTACACACAGCTGAACTTTTACATTTCTCTGAATCAACAGCATCATTTATTTAGTAACTTGTTTTAAAATTTTGTCCCCATTAACTTGGCTTTGATCAGAAAAAGCTAGTCACCTAATTTTTCAGTTATTTAAGGTCCCAAAATATTATTTTTAAAAGGAAAAATAGGAAAACAATGAAATTTGAGCTGTATCTCTGCCCTTTATCTCTTTATCAGAAAAACAATTTAACATGTTCTTCTACTAGTTAATGAGCAATCACCCCAAAATAAGAATATACTCCCCCACTCCAGCCAACAAAGCTTGTGTTCTAAGAAAAATATTTGTTTCCTTGTTTCGATTATTTTTGTCATTTGCAGCCTGTCTCCACTAAAAGAAAGGTTTCAATTCCTCCTCAGTCCACAAAATACCCCCACTTCTTTCTCATCATTATGGGCTACCAGTTTATTTATCAGTTGTGGCAAATGTAACCCTTTACACCACACTTAGCTAAATACTGTTTGCTTTAGGAACAAAGCACAGAGGACAAATATTTCAATGTGGTTTTGCACTGGGGCGGGGTGGCGGGGTGGGAGGGGAGTGGGTCTAAGACTTGAACTCCAGCTGATTCTCATCCTCTTAGCCCCATGTTATGTAGCAGCTGAAGCTTCAAAGAACCCTCAAGGCTCTGAGGAGACACTTGGACTGGGACTCGCACAGAGGAGGCAGGAATTAGATTGGATGCAATTAACCTGAGAAGCCCATAGCTGTAGGGCCCCTGGCAAGGAGAAAGTTGGAAAGACTACAACAGCACCCTGAGTTAATTATTACATAAACAGCTCTTAGGGGAACAGGGAGTCCTCTTTTAAGGACCCTCTGCGAGGGGCTTTTCTTGGTCAGGATTTATGCTGATTCCAGTAAACTAAATGTGGAATGAACGTTAACTCAGGCAAAATAATAATGAAAAGAAACTGCCTCTATCCTAGTCTACCCAAAATGATTTTTTAAAATCACCTTTAAACCAAAAATATTAGTGGGGGGTCGAATGGTAAAAGAGAGAATGCACTCTATTTAATTTTTAAAATACAGTAGTTTGGGCCCACTAAATTGCTTTCATGATGGACCCTCAGTTGAAAAAAAACCACTGATCTTGGGCGGGGGGGGCGGGGGGGTACGGGGGGGGGCATTTATGACTGAGAAAAGATCTGGTGCATTGAGTCTGTGAGTTCCCCAGATGTGTACATTTTTAAAGCAGAGTGTCCTGAGAAAGAGGAAGTATCGGGTTGGTTGCAGGGCCACCAAGAAGAAAAACCTATATTGTTTTCACCAGCGTTGTTTTTCCTGGGGTCAGAAGCTGATGTCCAACAGTGTGGGCTATTTTAATGGCCTGTCTATTTGTTTTCCTACAAATCTATCAGCCAAGTTCTGATAGCGCTATTATTTCAGGCTTTTATTTTTACCAGCGGAAGTGACAAAAAGCATGGTGCAAATGGGTAGGAAAAACGTTTGGGTATTGGATCAGAGCACAGGCGACGGAGTCAGGCAGGCTTTGAATCAAATTCTGGCCCTGCATTTCCTAGGTGGTTATCCTAGATACTGTCCTCACAAGAAACTGATGAGAGGACAGTATCTGGAATAACCACCTAGTAAATGCAGGGCCAGAATGTAATATCCAAAATTTACAGAGAACTCATACAACTTAACTAAAGGAAGATAAATGATCCAATCAAAAAATGGGCAAAAGATCTAAATATACACTTTTTGAAAGAGGACATACAGAAGGCCCAGAGACATATGAAAACATGCTCAAAGTCACTAATCATCCAAGAGATGCAAATCAAAACAACAATGAGATACAGGAACCTTAGTACACTGTCAGTAAGAATGCAGACTGGTGCAAGCATTATGGATATGGAGTTTCCTCAAAAAACTAAAAATGGAATTGCCATTTGACCCAATAATCCCAGTCCTAGGACTATATCCCAAGAAACCAGAAACACCAGTCAGAAAGGATATATGCACCCCTATGTTCATAGCAGCACAATTTACCATAGCTAAGATTTGGAAACAGCCTAAGTGCCCATTAACTGATGAGTAGATTAAAAACTGTTGTACATCTACACAATGGAATGCTATGCCACTATTAAAAAGTAGGAACTTTTACTATTTGCAACAGCATGGATGGAACTGGAAAGCATTATGCTAAGTGAAATAAGCCAGTCAGAGAAAGATAAATATCGCATGATCTCACTCATATGTGGGATATAACGATCAACATAATTTGATGAACAAGAATAGATCAAGAGACAAATGGTGTGGGGCGTGTTAGAGAGCAACTAAAGGACTTGTATGCATGCATATTAGCATAATCAATAGATATAAAAGATAGAAACATCAATGATGAGAGAGAATCATTGATCAGCTACCTCCTACACACCCCCTACTGGGGATCAAGCCCACAATCCTGGGTATGTGCCCTTGACCGGAAGCAAACCCAGGAGCCATCAGTCCACAGACTGATGCTATATCCACTGACCAAACCAGCTAGGGCAAAATGTGTGTTGTTTTAAACGTGCTAAATTTGGGGTTAGTTGTCACACAACAATAACTGATACCAATACAGTCATTGATATCATTGAATCCACTGAAAATTTTTTCTGCTTCCTCTGCAAACTAAAATCAATTGATTCTAGTAGCCAGGAGTTGGGCAGTGCCTTTACATGATACACAGAAGGACATGGCGAGGTGCTAAAAAGCATTACTAGACTAAAGAAGAGCCCTCTGACTTCTTTGGCTTCCCATGTTCCTGACTTCAATTCCTGAGTTAGATGTACTGGTTATAGATTTTCTGCTCCATCTTTCTAGCCATGTCCCTGCACTTCCCCCACTTGGCTCCTAGTAATCAGCCTAGACCCGTGGTCGGCAAACTGCAGCTCTTTGGCCCCTTGAGTGTAGCTCTTCCTAAGCCTTAGGAGTGCCCTAATTAAGTTAATAACAATGTACCTACCTATATAGTTTAAGTTTAAAAAATGTGGCTCTCAAAAGAAATTTCAATCGTTGTACTGTTGATATTTGGCTCTGTTGAGTAATGAGTTTGTCGACCACTGGCCTAGACTGACCTCCAATACTCCGCTTCTGGACCACAAAATCAACGCAATCCTCTGATCATAGCTTTTTTCAAGACTGTTGACCCTCCTGGGTTTTGCTCTACCCACACATTTATCATGCCTTCAAAAGCATTATATCTCCATAATTATGGATGAAGCAAACTATTTGTTTCTCAACCTGTGCTAAGACCAAGTTATATTGTAAGTAATTTAAAAATGTAGAATTCCTGGATTTATAAAATAATGGGGCAATTTATAATAACTGTCTTTTTAATGAGTTACAAAATAATGTCATAATTTCTAACAAATTTATAAAGGGAAGTTTGGGTTCTTGAAAATTAAATGGTTAGAATTCATTGTAAAATCTATACTTATTAATAAAAAGGTAATATGCTAATTAGACCAGACATCTTCTGGACATCCATCTGGATGTCTTTCTGGACAAAGCCACTATGGTGGGGCCAAGACAGAGATAGTTAGGGCAATCAGGCCAGCAGGGAAAGGCAATAAGGGGCAACCAGGCCTGCAGGGGAGGACAGTTAGGGGCAATCAGGCCGGCAGGCAGAGTGGTTAGGGGCAATCAGGCAGGCAGGTGAGCAGTTAGGAGCCAGTGGTCCCAGATTACGAGAGGGATGTCCTGGATTGGAGAGGGTGCAGGCCGGGCTGAGGGACCCCCCACTCCCTTGCACGAATTATGTGCATTGGGCCTCTAGTCAATAATAATATGGTAATTTTCAACTTCAAACCAGTAAAATGTTTTCTTCTATAATGAATTTGAAATGCTCTCTAACTCAAGAATTTGTCTTATACTCACAAAACAATTGTGCAACATATATTCCATGAAAAGCAAGACACTGGACTAGGCTTTATGGGACCATAAAAATGAAACTAGAAAAGTTGGGGACCCTACTCTCTTGTGAAATTGGTTGGAAAAATATTTTTCTTCCTTACTTGTGTTTCATTTGAAACTTCAAACTGAATATAAAAAATTAAAAATGTTGAAAAAATAGATTATCTGTAACATATTTTTGTTCTTCAAATGAACAAAATCATTTTAGATTTGTTTTAAAACTATTCAAACATGCTTTGCATTTATTCCAATTTTCTCAAATGTCAAGGATTTTTTAAACATATTTTACTCTTCAACTTACTACATATAAGTATATATGAGAGTATTTAAAGCAAATAATCTCTGACAAATGATGTTTTAGGGCATCTCCAATTTGCTACCTAATGTCCCATATCAGTTCCTTGAGAGCAGGGATTTTTATCTGTTTTGTTTAATCCCAGGGCCTGGGAAAGTGACCACACAGCACATATGTGCTCAGTGAGTATGTATTGATCAGAGGAATGTCCACTTGGAAGAACAGGCAGGGTTGGGGTTTTGTTGGCACTCTTGCTCTCATGCATCCTGCCATCACATGTCGATG
>NW_006383010.1:5256789-5270012 GCF_000327345.1 Myotis davidii | reverse complement strand
ATATTATGATTCTGGCTTTTAACTCCAGTAAAGGAATTGTATTTAAATAGAAATAAATGTGAAAATGTTCTCAAAGGCCTGAAGTCAAAATACAGAGAAAAAAACCCTTCCCTAACCTGTTATTTATCTTAATCTTCTTTAGAGTGAGTCTTTGCAGTCCTCAGCCCTTAAGCGCCTTCTAAAGATGAACTAGATCAGATTCAAAAAGATGAAAGGAAGTCAAAGCCTCAGATTTAAAAATGAGCTAATTCCCAAATAGTGGCACTGGGCTGCAGTGTGTACAAGCAGCACAGGGAGTTGCTCATAATAAGCTCAGATTCATTTGCTTGTAGGGTCTTACCGTGGTTTTCTTTCCTTCTTTGTTCCTTCCTTCTCCTCCCCTCCATCTCTTTCCTTTCTTTCTTCCTTCCTTCCCTTTCTTTCATTTTTTTCTCTTGATCTCAAGGCTTTCTAAGAAACTTGGAGCCTGACGGACAGAACCTTTCTTCCTCCTGTATGTCTTTCCACTTGTAAACCACTGTGACACAAAAGGGGTACTTTTCTCTGCAATTTTCTTTTAGGAAAAAAGAACAAATTCTTTTTTTTTAAAAAAAAAAGGCTGATAGCCCTAACTGGTTTGGCTGAGTGGATAGAGCGTCGGCCTTCGGACTGAAGGGTCCCAGGTTCGATTCCGGCCAAGGGCATGTACCTTGGTTGCGGGCACATCCCCAGTGGGGAGTGTGCAGGAGGCAGCAGATCGATGTTTCTCTCTCATCGATGTTTCTAACTCTCTATCCCTCTCCCTCCTCTCTCTAAAAACTCAATAAAATATATTTTAAAAAAGGCTAATAGGAATTTTTCTCTTAAAAACAACTTCCGTCCAGCTGGTGTGGCTCAGTAGTTGAGCGTCAACCCAGGAACCAAGAGGTCGCTGGTTTGATTCCCTGTCAGAGCACATGCCTGGGTTGCCAGCTCTATCCCCAGCAGGGGCTGTGCAGGAGCAGCTGATTGATAATGTTCCTCTCTCATCGATGCTTCTATCTCTCTACCCTTCTCCCTTCCTCTTTCTCTAAAAATCAATTAAAACGTATTTTAAAACAAAACAAAAAACAACTTCCAATTTATGTCTTGAGGTTGGTACACACTTAGGCCAAATATTTATCTTTTCTTCTCTTCTATAACCGTATCTATATCTCCTGAACTGTAACAATTAAATTTCAAAATTTGGAAATATACACTTACATAGCTCTCTAGCAGTTTGCAAATGCTACCTGATTTTACACTTCACAGTAACCCTATACAATTATAACCCAATACAAGGACAGAAAAGTTTGTTACTACCATGTAGAGAAGTCCTTGTATTTCACTAAGATTTTATTGAAGCAGAATACATGTTGGAAATCACATCTGACTTTCATTGACATTTCTTAGGCAGTTAGATGTGGGTATCAACTAGGGAATGTGTTTTCTTTGAATTCTGTAGTTCTACTCATTTCTTTATGTCCTTTTTCTTTTAACCATATGTTTTTGTATTATATTAATGAAAAAAGTGCGTTCCCTCACTGGGGGGATTAGACTTGAGAGAACTTGTATCCTTGGGGAAGGGGAGGGTATGTGTTCTGCTTCATCTTTTGATTGCGTTATCACATTTCTCAGTGCCAATTCAGGGAGGGTAGATATTGGTCATAAATTGCTTCTATTATATATAACAAGAATATGATTTCTTTATTACCAATTTGGTTTCTATTTGTGTAGATGCAACAAGGCTTATGTTATTAGGCTGTGTAAAATTAAATGAATGTGATTATGCCCTGAGAAACAAAATGCTGTGAATGTATAGAAGTGATTTATAAATTCTCTAAATATAAAATATTAAGTAGAATCCACTCAATGCCAAGACCTAGGGCAAGTAGTTAAATAAGTTTGAAAAACCATTCAGTCCTCTCTGGCGGGTGGTGATTTTATTTAAATTCTTGTGATCGATTCCGTAGCTCCTTCTGCCCTCCTTTGCTATTCACCCCCTGTCCTTGCTTCTCCTCTTAAAGGTAATTTGAGAGAGTAAAGGGGGGGAAAAATTATTCTAATTCCTCACTAAAATTCCAACCAGATCAAGCCCTGCCTATTTCACTCCCTACTAATCTCCCAACAAGAAAAGAGTCAGCTTCTTCCTGTGTTGGCCAGGACATCTCTACGAGGCAGTCTTTCCCCTTGCTCTCCAGATGTCATCGGAAGTGAAACCATATGTGGTTTTCTAACAACTCAGAGTCAGCCCCTCTTCCATGAGAAGTTAGTCTGAGCATCATGGGTCCAGGTATCCCCCATGAGAAAAAGAACAAGAGCTAAAACTCAGTAACTCCTCTGCCTTGCCCCTTAAGAAGGGAGAGAGTACAGCCACGTTATGCGGGGCAGCAAAATAGTTCTCCCCCAGGGTATCCCACTTCCTCTGGGCCAGCAGCCTCATTTGTTTGCTGCTGTTGTCATTTAACCTGGCCAGCTAGAAGTCTCTATTGATCGCAAGAACTTCCAGGAAGCTGTGGAGTTTTCAGTACAGTGAGCATACACCCACCCATGAGATACTGGGATCTGGTTTACAGTAAAGCCCAATATACTTTCATTTATTTCCTTACTCTTTAAAAACCTCATGCCAAAGAACTTCACTCACTGCTTGCTTTTAAAAAACTAACTAACTAGCTAACTAACTAAATAAATAAATAACCTCCTGTCTCAGACTCATTGGAACAAAGCTCCTTTACGCTTCTAGCTACTCACAGGGGGCCACCCGGCATTAGTGTCACCACCTGACCAAACCATAGCCCCTTGCTTCTATTCTTTCTCCTGTTAAAGCGTGTTACATTCATCACCCCCTTCTTTGTGTTTTCCCACTGTTTTCATTTCCATTGTTTTTTGGAGAGATTTTTGCTTCATTGACAGTGGCTCCCATGCTCATATTCCTTACTCACCTCTGGTCTTCCTCTGCTTCCATCAGCACTGATTAGAGATGATGGTCTTCAACCATTTTTATGGCCCCCCACCCTCTGACCATTCAAAGGAGCCCTGGTTCCTGTATCACACATGGGACTCCAGGCCTGGGCTGACCCTCAGTTTCATGCTCCCAAAGCCAAAGTTGCTGCGAGATCTGGCTAGTAAAATGCTGGCTCAGCAATATGCCGTCATGGTGTATCATCTCTTATTTAAAACAACTTGACTTTTCTAACTATTCTCCTGTCTTATTACTTCCAGATTAGCTGCCTCCCTGAAGGAGGTCTTTCCTGACTGGTCAGGAAATAAAGCCATGTGGCCGGAGAAGGAGGGTAAACATTAATATGCTAATTTTACTTCTAATGAGTCATTGAGTGCCCTGCCCTGTTAAAGATAGAAGGATATTGCTGAAAAAACTGCAGGGATTGGTTTCACTTGATGAAGAAATTCTTTTGTGCCAAAGTAACCAAAGGTAACACAGCAGTCCGTGTACTTCATAAACTGACTTGCTCCTCAGCTCTCTCGAGGCCACTCAGGGAAACACGGGGCAACATTTTCACCATACAACACAACATTTCACCACAACACATCACACCACAAAACCATCTGAATTTGGGGATTTTCCTGCCTAATTGGTCACCACAAGGCAGACAGATTCCCAGGATCCTGTATTTTCAGTAGAATTTTGAAGACAAAGAGCCAACCAATGTTCTTTCTTTCCACCTACTTCCTTCAGGTGGAAACTGTTCGTCTTCGGGCTGCCTGACCCACGTTGAATGGCCTCTTGAGGTTCATGTATCCTTTTCACATGGGTTTCAAACCAGGAATGCTTAGATGCTAAACTAGGACAGGGAGCACCTATAAAAGGAAGAGCACTCACAGAAGTCAGAGGGATTTCAATAGTTATAAAGCGAAATATCCTGTTTTGTCTCTGGTTTACTTTAAATTTACTGCCAAAGGTCACATGATGCAACCAGTCATGCGGGCAGTCTTCAAGGCGCCCAAGGGACCGAGCTTATTCTCTGAGAAGTGATGTCCAGGCAGGATGCCCTTTAGAAGTCTGTGGTTTCCACAGCAAGAGGCTGAATTGTGTTGCTGTCTCTAATTCCAGCTTATAAAAAACATGCAAAAAGATTATCCAAACCCTACAGAGTTTAGTAACTATATTAAAGACAGACTTGCTTTGAACATCCATGGCCAACATGATCTAGAAGAGGTGGAGTACAGTTGAAATTTCTGCCTACAAATTGTATGTCTTTAAGATTAAACCATTGTTGGAAGATCTTTCTATACTCCCTGGATTTAATTCTGCTTTTGTAGTCAGCAGATAACCTTTGATCATGCCTATAAAGGAAAGAGACCAAAACATGAATACTCCTGTTACTATAGAAATCTTTCAGATATTGTCATTGTTGGATATTTTAACTAGGTTTTTAAGGTACTCTTTAATTATCAAACCAATAACACAATTCTTTGGTTGTTTAGTGATATCTATTATAGTTCTAATTGGATATATCCTTTAACTTAGCATTTCTACCTTTAAGAATTTGCCCCATAAGTATACTTGTTCATTAGTCAAATGACATGTGTTCAAGATTACTCATAAGTTAAGAGTGTTTAAATATATTATGATCTATCCATTCAAAGTAATAGCATACAGCTGTAAAAAAGGGAGGGGCGAAATTCATATATTGATGTGGAAAGATCTCCAAGTTATATTATTAAATGAAAAAAATCAAGGGAAAAAACGAGGAAGGAAGGAAGGAAGGAAGGAAGAAAGGAAGGAAGGAAGGAAGGAAGGAAGGAAAGAAAGAAGGAAGAAGGGGAGAACAAAGGCAAAAGGGACCTTTACTCACATATACATAAAATAGCTCTGAAAGCTTCATCTTCTGGGCATAGCACCTGGCGGCTAGGGCAGGTACTTTTTTTTACCTTTTGAATATTTTGAAACATTTTATACTTTTTGAATTTTTAAAACTAAGTGAATACAGTCACATCCTGCATAATGATGCTTTTGTCAATGACAAATCTCATATAAGATGGTGATCCCATAAAATAATTATAGAGCTAAAAAATTCCTATCAACTAGTGACTTCATAGCCATCTCAACATCATAGTGCAATGCATTCCTTATGGTTGTTAATATAAAGATATAAAGAAAGAAAATTTTGTGTAGCTATACAAAGTATTTGTGTTTTAAGCCATTAAGAGTCAAAAAGTTTTAAAAAAAATGTAAAAAGTTTATAAAAGCGAAAAAGTTACACTGAGCTGAGATTGATTTATTAGTGAAGAAAGAAAAATATTTTTTACAAATTTAGTGTAGACTACATGTTTATTAAGTCTGCAATGGTGTGTAGTAATGCCCTAGACCTTCACATTCACTCACTACTCTCTTATTAAATTATCCAGAGCTTCCAGGCCTGCAAGCTCCATTCATGGAAAATATCTTATCTAGGTGTACAATTTTTTAATCTTTCCTACCACATTTCTGGTGTATCTTTTCTGTGTTTACCTATGCTTAGAGACATAAAAGTCAGATTTTACGGTTGCCTACAGTATTCAGTACAGTAACATGCTCTACAGGCTTATAACCTAGGAGCAACAGGCTATTCCAGGTCGCCTAGGCGTGTAGTAGGCTATTCCATCCAGGTTTGTGTAAGGGCACTTTATGATGTTTGCACGGTGATGAAATCACCTCAGGATCCATTTCTCAGAGGGCACCCCCGTGCGTAAGTGCTGCATGACTATTTACATGTTTCCTGCACTGTGAGCCCAGAGAGGACATCTCTGTCCTAGACCCTTGTGGACATCAGTGCCAGGCTCAGGCCCTGATGCACTGCAGGGGATTAGTAAATGAGTATTTTCCGTATAACTGTGAGCCCCAAAACAACCTTGTAGGCTTATTATCAATAAAGAGATGTTTTCTGACATGAAGATGCCAGAATAAGTGTGTCTACAGTATTTCCCTTCTAATTCCTTTTACCAAGGCATTGTCACATTTTTTAGAAGTAAAAATATTGTCTAAAATATGGCTTATTTAGGCACTTTGTAGCAAGTTGGTTACAAAATACAAATATACAAATAAAACTCTATAACCCATTTTAATGAGAACCAGTAAAAAACAAATTAGTAAGCTCTATGAGTTCTTAGCTTTACATTTCATGAATATTAAATGTGAACAACTTGGCATTTATTTGTTAATAATGTCACTTTACAGAATATTTAAGACACTTAATGAAGCAATTTGCCAATAATAAAAAGAAAGAGCCTCCAGAGATAATGCTTGTAGTACGCTCTTTCCACAGTTCAGTGACCATGTTCTCAATGTTATGTATTCTAAATTGAACTCAAAACCACAAAAAATTCTTTCTGATCAACTTAAATGTATACTTAAAAGGAGGGAGAAATGTAGAACCCAAAACAAAAACCAATCCCTACTGTCTGCTGGTTTTGGTTAGTGGGTCCGATCTCAAACACAAATTAACATTTGGGTCTTGATTAAATAAATGAATGTCATCTTACTGGTTAGCAAACCTTTGCTAGTCTCAAAGTTGAGTTCTTCAGCTTGAAACTTTGAAGTAGAGTGAAGTCATATAAAATCAGGAGTGATTGTATGACTGTGTGCTTTCCCCCCATCTATTTTTCTTCTTTATTTAAACAAAATCATCTTAGTCTTTTTTTCTCTAATTATGGATTTTTAGGGTTGCTGGTTTTCATGTAACTCACAGGTGCGCTTAAATGCAGAATGTATGAACTTCTGCATTCCCAAGGGAGAGCTAGGATTCTGTAAGAAATGCCCCAGAAGGGACCAGGAAGACTGATGGAGACTGAGGGGCTGGAGACAAGAATGACTTCCAGGGTGGGCTCTGACAGACCGCCTGTATTCTCTTGGTCCTGTGACCCTGGGCAAATTTCACAACCTCTCTAACCTTAACTTGAAACTCTGTAAAATGAGGAAAGTGCTACGTGTCTTCAATTCTAAGACATCACCAATTATCAGATGATGCACCATTAATTTATATACCAAGAAAGCACAATTCAATGGTGTGTCATTGTTTGTAAGATGCATCCTAACTTCAGAAATGTTTGCATACTGGGAGAGGTGGGGAGCGTGCATATTAGAATCCTTGAAATGCAGTAAAGATATGTGCCTCGTAGAATGGAGAATTGAATGAATGCATGTAAACGTAAGTGGTTAGCACAACACAGGATGTAATAAGGGCACCCAAAATATTAGCTATGGTTATTATTCTCCTCAACTTGAGTAATGACTTATCTTTGGCATGAGTCCAGCTGGACCGAGAGCAACCTGATGCTCTAGCAAGCGGCAGGATAGGAGTTTGAAATGCAGACCATGCACAATGGGGACCGATTCATACCTCTTCATTCGAAGGTCATTTGCAGCCATACTTGTATCCATTCATATATGGTTATGGGACTAGTCACAAGGTTTAACTATAAAATAATTCTTATTTGAGTTTCTACCAATATTGTTGCTATTGCTGCCCGTCTGTTATTTTTTTTACTCCTTCTCACTAATTTCCTATTTCAATGTCCTTAATGATGACAGATAAATTTTTAAATGTTATTGTGATTTTTACACTGGCCTCAAATTATTCAGAAACAAAGCTAATAAGAGATTAGAATTAATTTAGGTACAAGAATTATTAAAAAATAACCAAATAATGGCACAGAAACCCATAACAACACCCCCTCCCAATTTTCTTGAATAGCTCATACTTTTTATTTTTAAAAGCTCCTTAGATTCAAAGTGGTAAATATATACATATATTAATTGTATTTTATTTCATTTTAATCAAACATAGGGTGTAATATATTAGCTCTCTTTTTTATGTAACAATTTAAGAAAATACATCTGTGAAATCCCAAGTTTCCTGGGAATCACAGCATTTGGATCCGAGGTCTGTATTTTGATTGTGTTATTATTAAGCCTCTCTGAGGTTTGCTCCTTAAGCTTTCTCTCTATCCTACTTTAAAATTAAGGGTTTATAATGAGAAATGTTATTTATCATACAAATGGCCCAAGGCCAGGTTCATGTAAGCATTCATTTAATGATTTGCCCCAAAAAGATCTCAGGCTTTAAAACACATTTTGTAAAAGCAAGTGCTATTTATTCCAGCTAAGAGAGTTCCTCCCCATTTGTTCAGTGTTCGGCGGGTATCACATGTGTACGAGGCTCAGCAAACTGCAGCTCGCGAGCCACATGCGGCTCTTTGGCCCCTTGAGTGTGGCTCTTCCTAAGCCTTAGGAGTACCCTAATTAAGTTAATAACAATGTACTTACCTATATAGTGTAAGTTTAAAAAATTTGGCTCTCAAAAGAAATTTCAATCATTGTACTATTGATATTTGGCTCTGTTGACTAATGAGTTTGCCGACCACTGGGCTAGAAGAACCCTAGCTCAAGAAGAAAAGTGAACTCTCCACACCCCTGCTTATTTGCCAAATTCACTCCTTTGTTTTATCATAAGTTGGAACAGTTGCCAGTGGTCTCAAAGTTCTTTCCCTGGTATTTTTGAAGTGGTTTGCTTTTTGCCTAGGAATTGCTGGCATACTGGGGTGACAGTCCACACTTAGCATTTCTCTTCTTCTTAAAGCCACTTAACTGTTTCGTAGGTAAATGGTGTTCTCTTTCCTCCAATGCCATTTGCTTTGGGGAAGCCTCGAGGACCCTATCAGTCACACAGGGAAGGCCCTGCTTCTGGATCTGTCCGCTGGCTTCCTGAGCTGCTGAACTTGTGGGTCCTGCCGATGCACGCTCAGATGTCACAGGCACCCACCGTGTCTGACAGAGGCTTTTCTGCAAGTCCACCTGTGGGTCTGCCCTTACAGTCTTTATCAGGCGCAGATTACTTCACAGAGTGGCTACAAGCTGTGGGGTGATGCTGTCACATGGAGAGACGGGTCACGCTCCCAGAGCACCAGGAAAGAGGCACCGGGAAGCTCAACGCTTAGCGAGTTTCAAAAAACTTTTAGAAAACAGGGCTCACATAAATTTAATGACTGATCTGTGACATAAACAGTCTGACAGGAATACATCAATTGACACCTTGGCCTGGGATTTTAGGCACAAATGGAAAGCAGGTACAACATATTTAATGTATTATTATTTCCCTGGGTAGCGTGATAAACTGCTAGAAAGCTTCATCCAACTGCTTTCTGAGTTTCCTGTGACAGTTTCCCCACGATGTAAAAAGTCAATATTAAATATCAATCTTGACAGAGACCAAATTATTTAAATAGAAATACAGATCATAAGACAACAATTTTATATCATAGGAACTATCCGAGTACTTATAAAACTCCTTGGAGCAGAGGCGCACTTCACATGTGGGAAGTATTAGCTGTTAAAACCATCGCTCACGAGCTGCTGAGCTGCTCCTCCTTTCAGAGCCTGGCCGTTTCTAAAACCTATGGGTTGTGCTCCTCTGAATCTCCTTTTAGGTTGAAGCTAGAAAAATGCCCGCACTCTGTACAAAGGGCCCCTCCCCCTTTCCCCCAGATGTGTACAGCATGGAGTTACAAGGAGAGCCGCCTCTTAGGCCTTATAGAAACTTCTTTGATATTATTTAAATCCATTTTTTAAATTCTCTTAAATCTTTAGATTATATTTTGTTTTATTGTTGTCTTATCTTCTCATCTCCATTGTAATTAGCTACCTACTTTTTTTTTTTAAGATAGGAAATGTCAAACCTGCAAGCATACTACCAAACTTTGAACCTAACAAAACAATAATCCATGATGGGTGGTTTGCCTGATAAAATTTCTTCTATCATTTCTCCATCCTCCAGTTTGCAATACTTCCCTTACTTATTAGCTGTATTTTTTTTTAAATAATATTAATTCCATTATATTTTTTTCTAAGAATGTTTACAGTGTCAGCCGCTTCTTAAACCATTACCTTCTGTGGATAAATCACCATTCTTTGGCACGTTAGTACTAGCAGCTTTTCATTACATTTTACGTAACCTATGTCCATTTCATTCAGACATTCCTGTATTCCTTGTATGTATATTGATCCCCCAAACTCTTACCATCACCCTGCTATTCTCGGGGCTCTGTGCTTTATTCTATTTATAATCGCCCAGCATTCTTTCCCTTAGAGAAAAGAGAGCAAATTAACAACCAATACCTGTTTTTCTCTTTAGCTCATGCATTTTTCCCCTATATTTGTATCTTCTTAGGATTGCTTAACATGTATTTGCATTGTTCTCTTTCAAATTCAAGTTTGTTTGTCTGCTTCTTGCAGAGTAGCTGCATGGGTGATTTTTCAATTTTAGGATGCAAGTGCCATCAATTCGTTACCTACCAATGTCATCTTACTATCTTGCCCCTCCCCCCACTTTTTCTTATTCAAGTGGAAACAACAATAATAAATAATAGTCACTGAAAAGGGAAGCGCTGAACTCATTATCTCCTGTCTTTTGCTTCCTGAGAGGGCCTTTAAAATCTGTTTACCAGGAGGCTTTAAAATCTACTTACCATATCATACTTACTTATAGAAGGCAGTAAAACTTCTTAAGATGCTACACACCTAGTTACTTGAAACTAACGATAAATTTGTATGTACAACTATATACAAATAGGTAAATGTGAAATAACTTAAGTAGAAAAAGAAAGAAAGAAAATTTAAAATTCCATCTAAATAAGACTTGCCATGTGGTTGGCAGGCAGATGATTTCTCCCATGAGCTTTTTTTTAAAGCATGAATGTATGTAGACCACATGTGTTTTCTTTATCACTTGAGATTTAATAGTACACACCCTAAAAAGATGTCTCCATGTTGTGACACAGATTTTGTATGACAACTAAAGAAAGTTACACTATATGGTGAGTCCCCACCCCAAAATACTAAAACACATTAAAAATAATTTACCTTTACAAAAGTTTTGTTTTATACAATCCTTTGACAAACTATCTCACAGGCTTTCACAACAATTTGTGATGGCGTAAAAGTAGTTATCACTATCCTCCCAATGTTTTAGATAATACAAGAAGCTCAAATCCTATGCGACATGTCCAGTATCATAAAGGAGATGATAGAGCCGGAGCTCAAACATGGTCTGCTACAATCAAAGCTCCAGTTCTCTCCACTCTGAGACTAGTGTAGGATGCTGACCTCTTAGTTCATGTTCAAGTTTTAAGTCAGGATTCCCAGATGGAAACCTTTTCTTTGCCACTAGCCAGCTATTTATGCTTCGTCTCTCTGTTTCACTCGCTTTCCTCATAAAATGAGCAGGTATTTCCCAAGTTTCTCAGTCTTCCCTGACTTTTGCAGTCTCCAAAGGCAACACCACTGGTGCTCTGCCTCTTAATACTAGTCATGTTTACCGCTGGCCTCGATTATATTTTCGTTCATTAATTACTCATCCCTAACCCATATTATAGATTGCATTTTACTTTATTCCATTTCTTTCCTGGCTTCAGTTTTTGCTTGTAAAAAGTGTTCAGATTTATATCCACCAATACCGATTGAGTATCTGCTACATCAGATGATGTACTAGGTCCCCAAGGCTGCCCATTGAGCCAGGTATCATTCTCCCCATCAAGCCAGGAGACCACCATTCAGGTGTGCATCACATTAGCTCTGCCTTCCTCTCCCACTCTCCCCAGGTCCTGGGCTGAAGAGGCCTGCATTTCATCTCACCATCCTCCCCTTTCCAAAGCTTGGTGGTCCCCCTTAATTTCCCCTCGAGCAGAATCCTTCTCCCCAGGAAATCGGCACCACGGCTTTCATTACCTCCCCCCACACCCAGATTGTCTTCCCCATTTCCACTTCAGGATGTGCCATTCCAAGATACTTGCTCACTTCATGTCTACAGAAATTGGATGCATTTGCCCTCCCACTCAAAAAATTTTTTGGCAAGGAGCTATTTGTAGCCTCTTCCAATTCACGTCTACTTCACGGTTTTATTTTCCGGACTAACACTAAACCACTCATCTGATTTACAATGTTGCTGCATTTCTTTGGCCCCTCCTGGCAACCATTTGATTTCTGAATACCCTGAGCACAGGACATTTTTATCTGTGACCTACTTATAATAACAGTACTGTGAAATCGGGTCAGAAGTTCTCCTTCTTTTCCAGAAATTTTGTCCAAAATCATCATCTGTTACCCTTCTCTTAAAACTTACCTCATATGCGCTCACTCACAACCTTTTCTGGACATGGAATGGTTTCTTGAAATTAAATCAGGTGCCAGTACAACCAAAGTTCTACACTATAGTCCGTGTAGAGTTGTTGCCTGCCCTTTTCAGCCTCAGTTGGATTTTATAGAGTAATAGAGTCTCTTTTCCCCTTTGTAACACTACGTAGGTCTTCATTTCTCTTTGTTTATCTTATTTTCTTTCTGGGATTTTAGAGAAATCAACCTGTTCAGCAGCAGAAGTTAATTGGCCCCTACTGTATGCAAGGCATGGTTCTCAGTGTTGAGAAGCAGAAATGTAAGACACAGTCCTGCCTTCTAGAAAAGTATAATCTGGTTGTGGAATCAGGTCATGAATATATCATGTGATGTACTAAGTAGAGTACTGAATTAGAATCCAGACCCCCTTGGGCCCATTCTAGCTCCATCCACAATTCAATGTTGAGGCCTTGATGAAGGTTACTTCTGTGTAGCCTAGTCACCACCCCAGTCACAAAGGGTTTGTGTGGTTGACCTGGGTTCAAGAGAATTGCACACTGCACCTGGGGATTGTTAAACAAAATAAAAGTGGAAACAAGATCAGTTTTAAAGCATAAATAATCATAAGACTATCACTAAGTGGATTGTTCCTGCTTAATTTAATTATGTATCCTGTTTACTTATTTTATCAAGATCCTGAAGGACCCTCTATAGCTTATTAGTCAATACACTATGTATATGGGAAATAATCATATTTAAAATATATATGAATGTGTGTATTGTATTCATGCTTTTTTCCACACTTGAAAGAAATCCACAGGATTTTGTTCTTTAAAATTGATCATTCAGAGCACTAGCCTTCCCCCAGGTGCTGGGTGTCACTGAAACGTTGCTGCCTCCCCTCTGGCTTATGTCCTGGAGGGCAACTGAGTATTGATGAAAAGGGGAAATTAGCCACAGGGCAATCAGAGGGGACTGCCTGAGGATAGCCGCAGGGCCAGAGCCAGGAATAGCCCTCAGCAGGATTCCTGAGCGATAACCAGGCAGCAGCGTGAGCCACGCAGGCTTCCCGATAGGGGCTGGAGGTCTTATCAGTCCTCATGCCCTCCGGCCTCCCCAG
>NW_006383010.1:5251668-5256686 GCF_000327345.1 Myotis davidii | reverse complement strand
GCCCGCAGAGGCCGGGCAGTGGCTGCGCTCTCACCAGGGCAGAAGTCAGCTGGCTGCTCCTCTTTCCTCCCTCTGTCCTTGACTGGCATTGCCCTTGGCAAGGACCTTCCGCGGCCCCTGCTGCTGGCTCAGTGCCCAAAGCAGTGGGAGGTGCACCAGCCGGCCTGGTGGGAAGGCCGGACAGACGTGCGCCTCCTTTTCAGCCCTCGCCGCCCCATCCTTCACTGGGTGACAGACGCATTGTTCTCGGGCGAGGTGGCAGCTGGACCAGCCTCCCCTCCCTGCGCCCCCTCCCTGCGCCCGCCCCGCGTGGGGCCTGCAGCCCAGCGGCCCACCCTGCACAGCCAGCGCTCCCAGCGCTTGTTAACAGCACCTGCTAGTAGAATCTGAGTGAGACTGGCTGTCCGTGCAGGGGCTTTATGTGTTTGCCATGAAAGGGGAGGCTGGAGCTGTCCCTTGGGACCAGAAAGAGCAGTGATTGGGGGGGGGGGGGGGGTGGCGGTTGCGAGTGAGAAAGCCAGCATGGCCTGAACCACTTCGCCTGGCTACGGCACTAGCTCTCTGCCTCCTACCTGACTCCCAAGGACTGGGTTGTTTAGGGAATTTTCGAATCACCTCGTTTGTCATACTGCAGGGAGACAAGTACCCCCCACCCCCACCCCCGCAGTGGAATCTGCATCTGCCCCTGAAGGGGCTTTGCAGAGTGCCCCTCACTTTTCCTCGGAGGGAGGGAAAAGGGCCCCTGAGTGAAGGACTAAATCTCATTAACTTTTTTTAAATGGATGCTTAATTTGCATAACGCAAATGCATTTCCAAACGCCAGCTGAAATTTCCTCCTCCAGTCACTTAAAATAAGATGGCAAAGCCTGAACTTGCTTTCACCGCTCAACTTCTTGTAGTAAATAAAGTATTACCACAGTCTCCTGGTTGCAAATCTGAGGTCCTCTTGACTTTCCTCTACTTCGCCTGGCGGCCCACCAGCTGAGAAGTCTGTCCCTTCTTCCTGTGCACCATCTTTTACAGAGGTCTTTCTTGGTGTTTTCTTTCTTTCTTTTCTTTTCTTTTGTTTTGTTTTTGTTTGTTTTGTTAATCCTCACCCAAGGATATTTTTCCATTGATTTTTAGAGAGGGTGGAGGGAGCAGAAGGGACACAGAGAGAGAAACATTCATGTGAGAAAGACACATCAATTGGTTGACTCCTGCATGCACTCGGTACATGCAGGGGATTGAGCGTGCAACCGAGGTACATGCCCTTGACTGGAATTGAACCCTAGACCCTTCAGTCTGCGGGCCAAGGCTCTATCCAGTGAGCCAAACCAGCTAGGGCTTCCTTAGTGTTTTCATGGACACTGCCGTCCTGGCTCAGGCAGTAATCTTTCTCCCGCTCCTGCACCATAGTCATGGTCTGCAGTCTCTCACTTTCCAGATTGCTGGCCCCCTAGTCCAGGGGGCATGGTGCTGCCATTCTGTCATCTGCTGATCATCTCAAAGACATGAAATGACTCCCTAGTCTCTAGAGCAAAAACGTGCAGCTCCTTGGTCGGACAGTCAAGACTTTGCAAGAGTTTATTTGCTAACATCATTTGCTTCCTCTCTAGTCAGACTCCTGGTTTCAAACTCCCCCACGGTTGCTGCTGTTAATGGATGGGTACACCTCCAAACAGTTCCTCTGCAATGAAACAACTCTCTGAGCTGGGGGACTTCGGCTTGTAAGCATCGTGTATAATGCACCTAACAACAGCAACACACAGCGTCCCACTGGACTCTGATTTCTGGAGGAAGGAACAAATTATGCACAGAGCTAAGGAAGTTCGCAGTCTGCCAAGGGTGCTAAAAGCAATCTCTTCTTTCATCTATTTTTGTAAAAGTAGCAGAAGCTATCATCTCTCATTTCCTGGGCTGATAATTTTACTCCTCATGACCTGTCTTTAGCCCCAGAGAAGGAAGTCATTTCATTTGAGTCATGAGAATGGAGAGGTACTTGTAGCTCTTCCACGTCTCCTTGTCAGCACGCGGCCCCTTCTGTTGCCACGTCTTCTCTCACCTGCTTCTGGCGTTAATCTTGCCAGTAAATGGCAAGAGGACAGAAGAATTAGCTGTTGGAGTGGTGACCGACACAATGGGCTGACCCGGGCGTCTGGGAACACTTTATTTATTTGATAGCATTTCCTCAGGACTGACAGGCAGCCCTTCCTTCTGAAACCGCTCTCAGGCCACCAACATCCTCTGACATCGAGTGTGTGCAGTTGGCAGGAGGCCAGACCCGACCTGCGTACCTACTACATGTCCTAGAAACACAGCAAAGTTGTGCTTCCTGGCAGGTGAACCTCACAGAGCCCTGCTGCAATGCTGCTTGTGCTGCTGGGAGAAAGAAAAAGAACCCACCAAGTACATGGAAGGTCAGGGCTCGCACCTGTTCTCTGAGCCAACAAAATCAGTAAAGAATAACGTGTCTGGGTGTCCTTGGAGTTACAAGCACACACACTCGTTCAGGTCTATATAATGACGAGCTCACTCTTCGTAACCACATCTGTGCACATTGAAAACCTTCAGTGGCGTGTGATGCAGTGTGTGTGCCAACCATGTCACCATCCAGCCGGAGCAACAGTTTTCTGTTTTGAAGAACAACTTCTAAGAGGATGTTTTTCTTTTTTTGCAGCAAGTCAAATATCAGACGGAGTGTGTTTGGGTTATGGGGGAGGTGGGGAGGGGAAGGTGAGTAAGGAGATGTCAGTTTATTTATAAATAAATGGCTGTTTGCTTTCTTATCTTTTGAACCAAATATAGAGATTTCTCTGAAGATGTGTACACCGACGCTCTGTGAATGTGGTGAGCTCAGTAGTTGGTGGGAACGTAACCTGCTGCCTACTCCCAGGGGAAGACGCTCCTGAGTGAGTCAGACGCCTGTGAATGGTGTACATTCAAGACCATCGCAGCCTCGTGTGGCACATCCTAGAGGGAGATGTGTGAGAGCTGCACTGGGAGACCAGATTGTGCCTACGCTGGCACCGCGGGTCACCTCAGCCTTCCTGAGAGAAGGGAGGTGGGACAAGTCCCATGGCAGCCACACATACTCAGGGTACTCCGGCCTTTGGAAGAAGCACCCTTATTTGCCCTACATGCTTTTTCAGCTACTGCCTCATATCCATGGTCTTCTGCTGGGCAACAATCCTAGTGTTCGATCTATGGTAGCTCTTTTCCTTACCTATTTACTTCTCCATTCCTTCTATCTGCCTTTTGTCCTAAGCAATCGCCTAAATCCTATGCCCTTCGGTACTTTCCACTTCCCCTCCTTTTCTGCCGTGACCCATTCCTGTCATTCTCGTTGCCAGTTATAGCTATTTTTAAAGTCATCTTCTTGGTGACTTTCATCTTGCCTCTCAGCACTGTGGATTCTACTTCATGAAACTATAGAGAGCAATCATCTCCAGACATGTTCCTCAGTTTTATGACCATTTTGCATATAGCACCTGCCTTGGCATTAGACTTTACTTCCATTTCTGTGATATCAGATAATAATAAGATCCCCTTTTCCCTCTCCCTCCCTACCCCCCCTTCTCTTTCTCTCTCTTTCTCTCACTCTCCCCACACCCCATCTCCTTACACTTTCTTGGTAGTATTTAAATACTCCCATATTTTCCCCCGGTCCCTTACCCTAGACCTCTTTGCTGGAATTCCCCCTCTTCCCACTCTATTTTTTCATTAACCATTCATACCCACCCCACTGGATTTTTTTTCTCTCCACTCATCTGAAACAGTGTTTTCCAAGCTCACTAAAGACCTCCTTTGTTAATAATTCTGATGAACATATCTGCTGTCTTTATTTTATTTGACCTTTGCCCATATATTGTCACTGAAGATTGCATCCTCCTTTCCAAAGGTTTTCTTTCATGGTTTCCATCAAGCCTTTATCTGTTCCTGCACCCTTGCCTGAGTAGGGAGTTTATCTTAGTGCTAATACAGAATTCTATGCATACGACTACCATGTGATCACCTGTGGACATGAATAGGAATATCTTCTCCATTAAACTATCGTATCCTTAAGGGTAGGAACTGTATCATTTTTGGTTTTTGAATCTCCAGTGCCTAGATTAGTGTCTTAATCAACAAATATTGGTTTCTTGACTCTCAAACAAGCAAAAAACTTTTCTTCTGTGACTTCAGTTTTAATATAAGTGTGGCAGGAACTGCTCATTGCCTCTGATATCTGCCCCCCCCCCTTTTTTGTAATGGAACCTTGTATATGTTCAGTTGAAAAACTGTACTTCCCAGCCTCCCTGGTGTGGCCATGTGGCCACTCAGGGTAATGAGATGGATGCAGAAATACTGTGTAGTACTTATAGAGCAGCCGTTCTCAACCTGTGGGTCGCGACCCCTTTGGCAGTCGAATGACCCTTTCACAGGGGTCGCCTAAGACCATCCTGCATATCAGATATTTACACTATGATTCATAACAGTAGCAAAATTACAGTTATGAAGTAGCAACAAAAATAATTTTATGGTTGGATCACTACATGAGGAACTGTATTTAAAGGGCCAGAAGGTTGAGAACCATTGTTATAGAGGCTCTTTAGAAGGAAGGGGCACCCCCTTCTCTCCTTATTATTTCCTCTAAGGTGAAGTGAATGGCACTATTAACCCTCCCATGACCTTGGGAATGGATGGCAGAGCAGCAGGAGAAAAGGAGCCTGGGTCCCTGATATCTTGATTGGGCTACTACCCCAGCCTTGCACCAAATACCTCTGGATGTTTTAATGTAAGATAATAGACACTTAAACTCTTTAATTCAATCGAGGTGGATCTCTTACTATCAGTAGAATTTAATCCTAACTTACACATATCCTAAAATAAAAATACTTAGCGTAGGTTGACACACCTGAGTGCTGGAGCGTTTGAGCCTCTGAGTCTCCAATTCACTGAGTCTCCAGGGGAAATGAGGGACGCAGGCTAGGGTTGGGTAGAGCACAGTGGTCAGATAAACAATAATATGCTGGATGCCCATGGCTTAATGGCTTTGT
>NW_006383010.1:5248490-5251641 GCF_000327345.1 Myotis davidii | reverse complement strand
GAAAGAGTGAAAGTTTAGCAGACTACGACATGTTATTCAATAGCCAATTTTTGAGGAGTAAATGATTGGATTAAAACTGTACTGATTTATTCAAAAGAGTTACTGGATTAAATAGGTCAGTTATTTCAGTCTAAGTAGTTATTTTCTTTCAAATTATTTTGAAATCAGATCTTTTGCAAGTTGCTCATTCTAAGACCAAATGGATATTCAGTCACCATGTCAAACCATAGGACCATGTCACTAGGGTCCAAGGAGAGTTTTAGTTCTAAGTATAGGAGCTACAAGTAATGTTTGGAAGAAGCATTGTGAATCTAAAAGGCATGGACCACAACCAGTAGAGATGCAGTCTGGGTAGTAACTAATTCTTTAGTGTCTTAGAAAAGCATGCAATTTATTTATCCTTAGCGGTGTTCAAAATATTTGGTGGCCATAATGTAAAACTATGTTTTGAAATAATTTGAATACCTGAATGCCTGTGAAAGAGTCCAGATCCATGTATTTACACTGGGAAGTTTGATAAGCGATGTTTTTCCCATATAGGCATGCAATTGATTTAACTATAGGCTTGACCCATGGAATTCCCTTGTCAACTGACAGCCATGAGAAAACCCACTCTTGCACTGCAGTGCTCCTCCTGAAAATAGAGCAGGCACTTCTTGCCCTTTCTCACAGTCCTCGCGGCTGCAGGGAAACAAGAATGCTCTTTGTCAAGGGCATACCCAGGAGGAGCATTTCGGAGCTCAATTTTCTCATGGTGTATTCAAATAAAAAGGAATGAGGAGGATTCCGTTTGAAATATATCCAAGTGTTTCTAACATCATCCTATTTCTGTGTCATATTTTTGAAGCAAATAAGATGGTAAGAAATCAAATATAGAGAAAGTCAGCTGAAGGCCTAATGTCCTGAAAAACGGCCATTTATAAAGCTTACCGTTATAAAGAGTACCGTGTCTTCTTTTAGTCCTCCTTTTCTGAAATAAAATGTTTGATAACCTGGTACCCTGAACCAACAAAACATACAAACAGAAATGGTTGCCAGAAGTGTCTGGAACCTCAATGCATCTCAACATATGTATAAAGTAGTCATTTCTTCAGTAGTTTTGGGCAGGGATCCTCAAACTTTTTAAACAGGGGGCCAGTTCACTGTCCCTCAGACCGTTGGAGGGCCGGACTATAGTTTAAAAAAAAAACTATGAACAAATTCCTATGCACACTGCACGTATCTTATTTTGATGTAAAAAAAACGGGAACAAATACAATATTTGTATTTGCATGTGGCCCGCGGGCCGTAGTTTGAGGACCCCTGGTTTTGGGCTTAGCGTCCTTTCAAGCACAGTGAATGAGTCATGAGTCAAAAACGTTTTAACTAGAGAAGGGGGCCCCAGTTCACCATCGGCATAGACTAATCCTAGATCAGGGAGCTCCGTGTCCTGAAATCATCCCGTCCAGGACTCAGTAGGAGGTGGCACCTCCTCAGAATTGCCTAGCACTTTACTGCTGCTCTTGGTTTGATCCAATGTGTTACTGTAGTTGGGGACAGCGCATAGTAGGCACTCAGTTAAGATAAAACATTGAAGGGGGTGTGAAGTTTTTACTTTTAATTAGTTTTTAATTAATCCTTCACTAGTAAATTAATTGGATAAATTCCTTTTTAGTTCTAATTTTGCACTTGGATAATCAACTCATATGCTCACCAATTACAGTCTCTATAACCATTATTGATTTAATGCTAATGACTGCAAGCTATTTTTAAACGAACACGTGAAGTGTTTTAAATTTCATGCAATGTGACTTCCATGCTATTCACATACCAAAATGATTAAAAGAAGGGTCTCTGTAGTCAGGCTGCCAAGGATGGAATCCTCACTCTGCCATCTACTAGTTGTGCAATCAGGGAATGTTACTTCACCCAGCTGTACTCGCTGCCTCAGATGTAATATATGGGGATGAATATAGTACCTATCAACAGCAACTACTCAAACTTGATTATATACAATGGAAAGCATCAAATAATGCAGAATGGAAATTGCTATACAGAGGAAAGAATTCCAACATTATAACTAAGGTTTATGTGTGACTGAGCCTTGAACTTTTGTCAGTCTAATCTAGTCTTGCACAACCATATAACTCTCTAGGTAAAATGTCTTTAAGTGGATTGCATACAATAGTCTGTTAATTCATTGGTCTGCTGCAATGACATTACAGATGTGATTATAAAATTGCAGGATGGACTAAAAAATGTAAATTACTATGCCAAAACTTACACGTCCAAAGTGCTGTTGGGCCTTCAAAGCTATCCTTTGTAAGATGTTTCTATAAACTTATTCTAATATGACTATGATTATTAAATATGTTCTTGGTTCTTTCGTTTTGGAAAGACCCTCAGAAATAGTGTATAGGGTACATGCAAAATTTAATCAAATCCATTCCACCTCTCATCTGACGCATTGTGACTATTCCCCAAAATCATATTTAGCCTTAAACACAGTCAATATCAATAAAAGTCCAAAGAATAAATAACTGGCCCTGAAAGGAATGAATACATGTATTCCTCACTCATCCATAAATATTTATCTCAACGCACTACTATAAAGGCTTTTACAATATCGATCCCACTGTCCTACGTGAGATATTTCCTTGAGTAATAGTTCTGATAGGAATGTGTATAAGTCCTGGCATGTATTTAATTAAATAAAAGCTATCCAGACCGAGCTGGGCTCCAGCTACAGCTACAAAGCCGCAGGTTTCATAGGCCCAGGGAGGCCGACCTTGCGAGGCAGGGTGAGGACAGCCTCCCGGTCCGCTCCTGGTGCATCCCAGAGGGCCTGCTGCTTCCCAGATATTGAAGATGTGCAATGAAACCCCGAGGGCCAAATCCCAGGGGCCAGCAGTTAGGGCGAGGCAGCCTGGAATCCCATGAGAAACTCTCTGGACCTAGTTCATTACGTCACGTGAGTCTGCAAACAAGAGCCACCAGAGTTTAAAAAGACCGCGCTGCTGGCGACTTCCCTGGCCACGCATGTTTCGTTCACAAAGCTCACGGTGGTAGGAAAAAGCTGGAAAGAGACCAAGGGAGCTGGAGGGAGGGAGAGAAGGCCAGGTCCTGCGTTAGGGATCGGGATGCTAAACTGCACCACCTTCCTCCCCCCACA
>NW_006383010.1:5242547-5247671 GCF_000327345.1 Myotis davidii | reverse complement strand
GCTGGCTTTGTCTATTTTCTGCTACAGGCAGAGGACAGGAAGGAAGAGTTTGTTTCCTGTAAATACAGGGAGAGAAAATTACAGCTATGATTGTTTTGACAACGGAAGCCCTCCCTGATGTTGGTAACACGGTTCATTCCTGACAGGCATCGGCCCTGCCCTGCGTTGCAAGCTCTGGGCAGAAATTCCTCCCAAGGGGTGCCCGGGGGAAGCTGAAAGACTTGATGGCTTTGCATTAGATGGCTAATGGCATAAAGATGTAATCCTGGGCCATCTTGATATCGGGCTGTGCGAATGGATTGAGCAAGCTGGAGCTTGACCTTGAGATCGAGGGCGCGCACACCCGTTTATATGCAAACAACCCAAGTTTGAAAGCGCCTTGATAACTCACGTTATTTTCCTTTACCTTTTAAACGACCTCCTCTTGTCCTCTGTTCTCCCAAACGTCATTTCTTTTCAAGATTCCTTGGCTTTTAAAACTATATAAAGAGCCCTAAGCAGTTTGGCTCAGTGGGTAGAGCGTCGGCCTGCAGACTGAACGGTCCCAGGTTCGATTCTGGTCAAGGGCATGTACCTTGGCTTCAGGCACATCCCCAGTAGGGGGTGTGCAGAAGGCAGCTGATTGATGTTTCTAACTCTCTCTCCCTCTCCCTTCCTCTCTGTAAAAAAAATCAATAAAATATATTTAAAAAATAAAAATAAAACCATATAAAGATACATACATATTCAAGGAAAAGCTATAAAATTACCAACTATATACTGGGTTTCCTGCCTCCTTCTTTCAATATTTGAAGATGTGTCCACCTGTTGGGAAGGGGGCGGGGAGAATGTATTTGACCAGGATCCTCAGACATAAACGTGTTATTTTTAGATGTTTTAAAGTCATCTTTTGCCTGATTGGTGTTTGAAATCTAAAAAGAAAGGAGGAAGGAACTAACCAAAGTGTTGGGTTAGGAGCCAGAGAAACATCTACTTCTATGTCCACTTACTAATGAGAATGAGATATGTTACTCAAACGGAGTGATTATCTCCTATTGGTAGGAGAATAAACTTAAATTTGAGAGTTGAAGTAGGATTCATATTTATGTCAAACATATTCAGGAGGGGTTGTTTAGGTTCCTTTGCTGAACTTGTAACAATCAGAGAACACCCTAACTGAATTAAGCCAATGGGATGGTTTTTGCTTTTGTCTATCTTGATAGCCTGTCCTTTCCCTGGCTTCTCCTTTTAGCATTCTTTGCTAGTCCCTTGTCCTCAGCTCCACTTCCAAATGATAGCATGTCCCAAAGCTCCGTCCTGGTCCTTCTTCATCTTTCATCCAAGCCCGTAGCTTTAGTACTATCTATATGCTGACAGTTTCCCAATTGTGATTCCAGGGACCACTGCCCCCTGAATCCCAGATTCTTAAAAGCCACAGTTTACCTGACACATCCACTTGGCCATCTACTACGCATCTCAAATTTACATGCCAAAAACAGAACTCATTTTCCTCATCCCCAAACCTCTCCTACTCAGCATCTCTGTCATTGCTACCACATTCGCCTACTTGCTCTATCAGGAAATCACCCCCGAGTCTTCTCCTCCCCTATCTCTTAGAGCCAATCTGCCAGCAATTTCTCCTATTCTTTTTTCTACTTCCAACTAGCATCACCTTCTATTTGTCTATCTTTCTCCAATCCCATGGGTCTATCTGCAAAGACCCTATTTCCAAATAAGTCCACATCCACAGGTATTGGGAGTTAAGACTTCCACATATCATTTTTGGAGGGACACAATTCAACCGTAGCATGAACTATGGGAGTTAATGGAAATGCATGTCTGAATGTGCAAGGGAGGGCTCAGCACATGAGTGTGTGTGTTTGTGTGCATGTGTGCTCACTTAATAAAGAGCTATAACCAAGTAACCAAGTTTCCTGGTTCTTGCTTTTAGGTTGCTTGGATAGATTGTATGTTGTCCCTCGACTCCACTCACAATGAGTAATGGATCATTTCTAAGGCTCTTACTCCCACCTTTAATGAATACCAACACTAATTAACTGTCAGTAACATGTAGCTGCTCTTGGCTGCATGCATCTCTCACTGAGGTCATAACGGCTGTTGGTAAAGAAATTTATTACTCCGTGAGGCACACTCTGGGACTCTCAGTGTGAAGACCATTTTTGCAAGTGCCAAACCAATGCAGGGCAGGTTTTCCTCGGGAAGGTAATATGTTCCATAGCTCCTGGGCCTTGGCACGATGACACATCAAAGGCACAATGGTTCCGTGGAATGCTGTAAAGATTTCCAGCCACAGTCCCATCTGCCGGGAGGATCCTGTTTGAATACAAACTATTGCGTATGTCCTGAAATCGGAAACAGCACCAGAACCCCCTGCATGAGCAGAACACGGTGTATCGCAAGTATTATTAGCCTTAGAATTGTTCTGGGAGTGACAAAATTGCATCTCAGGAAGAAACAACACCATACAAGCAGTATCAGGGATTTCTGATTAGGAGAATGGCAGATGCCCACACCCTTGTGTGGCCTGCAGTGAAGTCACTTGGGCAGCCTGCTTTAAGAGCCAGCTCTGTACTCCCAATGAACTCTACCAAATTAGCTTTACACGAGGACGCCGCCCTGCTTCTCTGGAGGATCAAAGTAGCTGGACCCAGGCCCAGCGTTCTGTAGATAACCAGGTCACAGGATACGCTTGCACACTGTTCTACTCCTAGTACACCGTGCTGCGGATTCCTCTGCATTTCCCGGGTTGTAGCCAAAGAGGGAACTTGGGTTCGCATGCTTCCTTCTATTATCTGCACTAATCTGGTGACCTGAGATCATTTCTGTTCCCTCCACTCTTGTTACAATGCGCCTGGAACTGTGTAACATTTTTTTGGTCATGTATGGGGCTACTGTTCCCAACAAAGTCCTTTCATCCTTCCTATAATAACCTTTGTACTAGTAACAGCACCTCCTTGTAACACTTAAAATGCTTGTCTCACAAGGCCAGCATGACAAGGGAAAGTATGTCAATATGATTTTTCAAATGACATCTGAATAATGAAAAATCACAAGACTAGCTAGTCACAGTCATAAATAACAATGGCAGTGGAAAAGATGTATTAATATGATGAATAAAAGGTGAAGAGAATAGTGTAAGTTAGAATGAATTTTAGCTGTTCAGCGGTGGGTGTTATTGGTCAGGATGCCACGCTTGGATTCATTCGCCCTTTTCTGCTGCTCAATTTGCATGTACTAAGATCACTGTCTACATAATCTGCATACTATACCAATACATCAGAAATGTGGCTGTAAATTTTTGAGACTGACTTTTTAAAAATGCCAGAACTTAAAAACCCAAATTATTATTTTTCTTAATTCTAGAAGTATGTGGTTATTCCAATGCTGCTGTATTTACCTAAAAGCCTGTGGAACTCATCTTTTTAGAAACACCTTTGTGAAAACTGAAAACAAAAAGCATACTCATTACTTTGTGTTCACATCTTAAATTTGTGATCAAACTGTTTAATCATCTTGAACTCATCATATTCAGAGAGTTAATTCTAAACGTCTTTGTCTATAAGTCAGCCTCTTTGAATGAACATTTGCTATCCCATTTTTAACATTTTAGATATTCTGAATAATAAAAGTGATACCTGCCAGGTGGGTACTTGAAATTACAGGGGGGGATCATTTGTAAAGTGTATGATTGTTTAATCACTATGCTGTATACCTAAAACGAATACAAAATAATACTGAATGTAAACTGTAATTGAAAAATAAAATTAGAAAAAGAACCAGCAAAAAAATGATACATGTTTATTATAACAAGTCAAAGAAATTTATAAGGAAAAAATAATCTCTGTCCTCTTCTTTCCCTCTAATCTTATCCCCATGAACTAATAAGATATGGTACATCCATGCTAAAGAATAATGAAGAGCTACATATATTAACCTGGAGGGATGCGCAAGATATATTTTACATTTTTAAATTCTTACAGCACATGAGTGTGCTATGGCACACTGGTTGAAAATCACTGCTCTAGAGTCACTCAATAAGCACCCATCATAGCAGTGATTGTGTTTCATTGTTGAGTCATTTTCCTAGGCCTATCACATTCCTAATGTCATCACAGGGGCTGGTCAGTGCTTAAGGTTCACGTGGATGAAAACTGCTGCATGCCAATTTGCAAAGTGTACCTTGAACAAAGACTATCAAATATTGTGTCCCTCAGTAGTCATTCATGTTCTCTTCCATCTGTACATTTTAATTATAATTTAGTGTCTTCAACCATTTAGGAGAAAGGGAATTCTATTTATACTTTATAAAATAATGAGAACCAAGGTCATTACTAAAGAAAAGTTCTAGAGTAGTCCATAAAGTGTAAATGTTATTTAATTTGATAAATATTTATTGAGTGCCTCCTCTCAGCCAGGAAAACTCCTAGGCATAAGAGAGAAAGAAATGGCCGAAGCCGGTTTGGCTCAGTGGATGGAGCGTCGGCCTGCGGACTGAAGGGTCCCAGGTTTGATTCCAGTCAAGGGCATGTGCCTGGGTTGTGGGCACATCCCCACTGGGAGATGTGCAGGAGGCAGCTGATCAATGTCTCTCTCTCATCGATGTTTCTAACTCTCTATCTCTCTCCCTTCCTCTCTGTAAAAAAATCAATAAAATATATTTTTTAAAAAAAAGAGAGAGAGAAAGAAATGGACAAACTGGTCACTGGCCTCAAAGAAGCAAGAGTAACCACATTTCCAGCACAGTGTGAGAGAAGCTACAATGCAGACATATATGAGTTGCACTGGAAACCTATACATGGGTCCCCTACAGTACTGAGGATTGTTACAATACTTTTGGAGTCACCACATGTGGCAAGGAAACACAGAGTTGAATACCCAGTGTGCTAAATAGTACTGAAAGCTCGATGATTAAGTCAAGCGGCAAGAAAATTGGGAAAAACAATGTAATAACAAGTTAAAAAATCTACAAGGTTATATTTAAGCTCTTCATTTTGAAAAACCTGAAGACATGGACCTTATGATGATGCTCATGTTGGGAATAGAAACAAACACAAATTTTCTATTTCGTGACATCAATTTGTCAAATAAAATTCTTCTCTGATTCCCAGTATATCCACATCCATA
>NW_006383010.1:5233300-5242536 GCF_000327345.1 Myotis davidii | reverse complement strand
GTTGGGCTGGCCAGGCCTAGCGACCCTACACATGCATGAATTTCGTGCACTGGGCCTCTAGTGTAATATCATGAGGTTTGACTGTGTTGCTAGAATCTTAATAAACAAAAGTCATTGAAAATAACAATATTTTAGTGGGGTTTTTTTTTACAGGGATAAATTTTCCTGTGACACAACAATTACAGTTTAATTCAGCATCAAAGATGAACTATGAAGTAAAAGAATCCCAGGAAATTTATAAAATAAAAAAATCCCAAGGAACTTTATAAAATTGATGATATATAAGCTTTCAGAACATCTGTATAATCCACTTAAAAGGAACTAATAAAGGATGTGGTGTAAAAAAAAAAAACACTTCATAAAATATTTCCATCAATGTTTACTTTTAATCTGAAAACATAATAGTCTATAGAAGTACAATTTTAACCCCTGAACTTTCTTTTTGAAAAAAAATCTGATTTTTCTCAGTTTTTACCCCCTATAGTAGAGTGGTATCTGATGATTTTGCATTTCTTTTTATAACATGAAAAGTCTGCTTAGTAAAGTATTGTGTGCCTTCATTTAGCATTTTTCTGCAAAGGAATAAAAAATAAAGTCTTTTTCTTAAGGCCATTTTGCAAGAGCTCTAGTATATTACCACATAGCACTCATCTACATACCAGTAAATAACAGTTCCTTCCTTCCCACCCTTTCTCCTTCTTTCCTTCCTTCCTTCCTCCATCCTTCTTTCCTTCCTCCCTCCTACCTTCTGTCTCTCTCTTCTTTCAACAGTTTTGACCAAGAATAATTATATGCTTATTATGGTGCTATCTACACAGATTTCAAAAGTGGACTTAACAATTACATCACAACTCTTCCATTAAAAGGTGTCATAAGACAGCGTGGTATTAGATTGCATATGTACATGGTTAAGTTCAGAAAATTGAACACCTCTGATTCAGCATTGATTAATAACTGCATCAGTAAGATGCATGATTGAATATAAGCCTGATTATCAATACTTAGAGACAAAAACTCTTTTACTCTGTCTCTGAGGATATGTTCTGAATTCTAAGTGGTCATACTACATTGGAAATGTGGTCAGATGGAAATGGAATAGAATCAATGAAAAAAAGTGAATGCTAATTTTGAAATAGAACAATACATAAATAAAATTATGGAGAATGACATTTTATGTGAATGACAGAAAATTATCAACCAATCTTGGACTCAAAGTGAGTATAAAATGATGCTTATAGCAGTGTAGAATAATGATTTTTCAGAGCAAGCAGAATAGGCTGTAGAAACCCAAAGCTTAATTCTTCCTTGACACTCACACAAAGTATTACCAAAGTACACTACTCAGCTGGGATACACCCACTGAGAGAAGCAGTAAAGCTTATAGAAAAGTCCCAGGTATGCTTGCATTTGTGCTATTAAGATTATTAAGTCTCTTGGAAAAGACTGGCAAGTGGCCCCTGTTTATATTCACAGATTGACCCCAAAATACCATTTTCCACTTCATTGAGAACGGACTCAAGGGGCCACTTGACAGTCTTTTCCAAGAGACTTAATAAGACAAGGGAAAGCGCACGGATGAAGGAAATAGACAAGAAATGAAAGCTGCCTCTTTGGTTTGAGATTATATCAGATTCTCATCTTTCTAAAATGTTGGCAGTGCAGTCCTTCCTAGAAATAGGGAGGAACACCAACCAAAATACTGACTTTAAAGATCTAGTTAATAAGCAGTCAACTTCTCAACTGCAAAAGCACACTATATTTCTCTCTTTACTAGAGTACGTCAGTGCACATGAACTATTTACATGTAACATAGAGGCTTACAAAGTATATGAAGGACAACTTTAAGTTTTATGTATTCCCTTGCTTTATAATCTGCCTTGCATCAGATAGGATTTTAAATGGCTTACAAGGATTCTGGGAAGATGGCAGTGGTAGAAGCATGCTATTTAAACATTCTTGAATCATTCCATTCCAAAGACCAGGCAGAGCAACTATAATAGCAAACCCAAAAGCCCACAGGCAACCTGTGCAGCAAACTAGCTGACAAGATATCCCCTCTAAAACCCAAAATATGAGGAACCAGAGCACCTATGGTTACAGGACTCGTGTACAATCATCCTTGGCACAGGAGGAAGTAGAGGGACATCAGCAGGGCATCTGGCGGCCCTGAAAAATAGGAGAACCCAAAAAACTCTCCAAGGAGGCCCCACAGCCATCTGAAAGGGTGGCTTAGGGGTTAGGGGGTTTCATCAAAGCCCCCCTCCAGGATAAAGCCCCACAATGAGAAGAAATTGCTGGGATAGAATTCAATTTGGGCAGGCAGGGGCAACCGAAATGAAAGAAGGACAAAATCCAGATAGGTGTCATGAAAATAACAGAAGAGGGAGTACAAGAATCACCAAACTAGAAAAGGTATTTAGGACTACCACCACTACTCCAAAAATACTGGAAAACTCATTTTCCTTAAAAATTAGCATCAGAAAAGTCAGAGTTGAATCCCATACAAAGTTATTAAATGAGAGAGAGAGAGAAGGGCGGGGGGGCAAAATAGCATCCCTACAAACAATAAAAATGCATTTAAAAAAGACACAAAAAGATGAAAAGTATAATATAATATTTAGAAACAACCTAAATGAAGTGGAAAAAAAATTAGAACATATAAGGGCTAAAAAAATTATAATTAGGAAAAACTAAAAAATGAGGTGATTAGAAAAAAGAAAAACTTAAAAAGTGGCAGGACTTATAAATAATTGGCAAAGAAAATATGGTATACTTTTAAGACTAAATAGAAGGGATTTAAGAGCAAGTAAACACAATGGATAATATCTTTCAAGAATTAGTTGACTCAACAAACTAGAAATGGAAGGAAACTTCCTCAACCTGCTGAAAGGCATCGATGAAAAACTCACAGCTAATACTTAATGATGAAAGACTGAATGGTTTTCCTCTAAAATGAGAAGCAAGACAAGGATTTCTGCTTTCACCACTTCTACTCAACATTGTAGTGGACGGTCTAGCCAGGGCAATTAGGTAAGAAAATGAACTAAAGGAAATGAAAGTAAAACTATCTCTACTTGTAAATGTCATGATCTTCTATACAGAAAACCCTAAGGAATCAATTTAAAAAAACATTAGAATAAGTAAACAAGTACAGCAAAGTTGCATGATACAAATCAGTGTATGAAAATCAATTTGATTTCAATACATGCACAATGGACAATGTGAGGGAAAATGAAATTAAGAAAACAACTCCATTTGTAATAGCATTAAAAGAATAATATACTTAGGAATAAATTTAACAAAAGTAATTCAAATTGTATACTCTGAAAACTATAAAATATTGATAAAAGAAGTGAAAAAATACATGAATCAAAATCCCAGCTGGCTTCTTTGCAGAAATTGACAAGCTGATTCTAAAATCCATATGGAAATTCAAGTAGTTCAGAATAGGGTAGGAGGGGGAGGGGAAATAACATCTTGAAAAAGAACAAATATGGAAGACATACCTCCTAATTTTAATACTTAACAGAAAACTATAGTAATCATGACAGCACAATAACAACATAAGAATATATAGAAAGCCATAATATGAATCAATAGGATAGAATAAATAGTTCAGTAATAAACCCTCTCACTTTCAGTTAATTGACTTTGAAAAAGTTACCAAGATGATTCAATGGGGGAAGAATAGGCTTTCAACAAGTGATTCTGAGACAACTAGATATCCACATTGAGTAAATTTAACTCAAAATTGATCAAAGACCCATTTCTAAGAGCTAAAAGTATAAAACTCTTAGAAGAAAACATAGGCATAAATCTTGAAGACCTTGGATTAGGCAATGGTTCCTAGATATGATGCCAAAAGCACAAACATCAAAAGAAAAATAGATGAATTGGACTTCATCAAAATTAAAACCTTTTGTGCTTCAAATGACACTATCAAAAAGGTGAAAAGACAACTCACAGATGCGAGAAAATATTTGCAAATCACGTACCTAGAAAATATGTGCAAATCATAAGAAACTGGTATCTAGAATATATAAAGAATGTTTCCAACTCAATACAAAAAGACAAACAACCCAGTTAAAAATGGGCAAAAGATCTGAATAAGCATTTTTCCAAAGGAGATATACAAATGGCCAATAAACACAAGACAAGTTGCACAACACCAGTAGCCATTAGGGAAATAAAAGTCAAAACCACAATTGCATACCACTTTACTAGGACTGAATCATAAAAAAAAACACAGATAATAACTAGTGTTAGTCAGGATATGGAGAAATTGGAACCACACATGCTGCTGGTGCAGCCACTGTAGAATAGTCAGATGGATTCTTAAAAGGTTTGACTGATTTATCATGTGACCCAGGAATTCTACTCTTAAGTATGCATCCCAGAATAACAAAAATACATGTCTACACAAAACTGCTACACAAATGTTTATAGCAACATTATGCATAATAGACAAAAATAAAGTCAATGAATGGAGAATGAATGGATTAATAAAATGTGCTGTATCCATACAGTAGAATATTACCCAGCAGCAAAACTAATAGAGTGCTGATACACATTACAACATGAATTAATCTTGAAAACGTTATGCTGTGTGAAAGAAGCCAGTGTCAAAAGACTACATATTTTATTATTTCATTCGCATGAAATGTCCACAATGAGCAAATCTGTAGAAACAGAGAGTAGATTAGTAGGTTAGTGGCTTCCTAAGGGCTGGGTGGGTTGGGGGTTTAGGGAATATGGGGAGTGATTACTAATCATTAAGGAGTTTCTTTTTGGGATGATGACATGTTGCAAAATTGATTGTGATGGTGATCATACAAGTCTATAAATATATTATAAACCTTGAATTGTACATTTTAAATAGATAAATCATATGACATGAATTATATTTCAATAAAGCTATCATAACATATTATTTTTTAAAAATTTTTAATTTTTATTATTTTTAATGTATTTTTGTTGCTTTCAGAGAGGAAGGGAGAGGGAGAGAGAGATGGAAGCATCAATGATGTGAATCATTAATTGCCTGCCTCTTGCATACCCCCTACTGGGGATTGAACCTGCAACCTGGGCATGTGCCCTTGACCAGAATCAAACCCAGGGACCCTTCAGTCTGCAGGCCAATGCTCTATCCACTGAGCCAAACCTGCTAGGGCTAAAATATATTTTTTTAATTAGATTTTTAAAAGGAACTTAAAAATTCAAAATGAAATGAAGAGATAATAAAAAAAACTCATGAAAATATAATAGATATGGAAGACAGCAGATAGGAGCCCAAAAGGAAATAAAAATCAAAGTAATGGCACAAGACAAATGCTAAAATCTACATTCAAGAAAGATTTCCTGAGGGGGGATGAGGGGCTTGAAACTATATATTGAATGACCAGCATTAATAATTACTATTGATTTAAAGAAAAATGTCTGAATCCAGGTTACCTATGGAAATAAAGATGAAAGTAGATGATATTTGGAAGGAACACTTAAGGACCTTCTTGGAGGTTAGTGATAGCCTATATTCAAAGTTTGTTCACAGAAATAGAGATATTTGTACTGTTGTTCATCCTATATCCTTCAAATATGATAGAAATATTCTATTGTGTGTTCAAAATCTATTAAAAGCAATTAAATTGACTAGTACTATAAGGCAACATCTAATAAGTGCTTAATAAAGAGCCTAGACAAAGTGGGGAAGAATTACCCTGCAGTGAGGATGTGAGCTGTTGAGTAACAGAATAATATCTGACCATTGTTAAGCTCTTACATACAGCAGGCACTATCTAAAGTACCCTACAGTCATGCTGAACCTCTGGACAACCCTATGAGGTAAGCACTACTATTTTCCCATTTGGCGGATGAGAAACCCAAGGTACAAGTTACTTATCTAATTTGCACAGTGAGTTGATGTCAGAGCTGGAATTTGAACCCAGGCAGCCTGGCTTTAGAGACCATGTTCTTAATTCGTAACGTTCCACTCCCTGTGGATTTGCTTAGCCAGGGGTGGTGGTGGTGGTGGTGGTGGTGATGTAAGAAAGTCGGGAATCATGCCAGCTATTCACAAGGACAATAGGGGGAAGGTCAGACAACCTTTGGGATTAGTTGGAAGCCAGATCCAGAAGTGCCTGAATGCCGTGCACAAATGCTGGTCTTTCCCCTTTGATCAGTGGTAGGTATTGAACATTTCTGAGCAAGCAAGTAATAAGCAGAAAGTTATGTTTAAGAAATGATCATAATAAACTGGGCCGGAAAAGTGGGGAAAGAACTAAATGAAGGCAGGAGATCAATTTGAAGACTTTGAGGAGAAGGTAATGAACTTAAAAGAGATGACTTTAAATCAGGAGCCAGAACCCTCAAATATTATTTTTTTTCTTTAATTAAATTTTTCAGGGTGACATTGGTTAAGAAGATTATATAGGTTTCAAGTGTGCATTTCTATGATACATTATCTGTATAAGGCACAGCAGTTCCCAGGGGAATTTGTGTCCAGAGGCCCAGGCCCAGCAAAAGCACGTCCTTTCATATGATGGAGTCTTGACTCTTAATGAGTGAGAGTTGCTGCCTGAAGCCAAATGGATAGATTGGGTAGAGAACGCTGTCTACCTAAGTGAGGAAGGACTAGAGTCCAACAAAACAGTATCGAGAAATCTCATCATTCTTAACTCTCCATAACCAGTCATTCCCATGGTGAGACAAGAACAGTCTGAGAAGATACTTGCTTCGGGCCCAGAACAGTATCTCTAGAAATGGGTTTAACACATGCCTTCCTGCTACAGTCCCACCCCTGGGACCAGGTCACACCACTCCTCATGGACAGGAACTGGGGAGAGAAGGGTTTCCAGCTGCACCTGCGTAGGTGATCGCAGCACAAACTAAGGTGGTGAATATGGGAGCAGGAAGGAAGGACTTGACATGAGATCACAATGGCCAGTTGGTTATAAGGTGAAGGAGTGAACCCTCCAAAACAAGAGTTTGAGCCAAGATAATGAGAAGAAATGGTACGTCATTTCGCATAAGGTTGCAGTTTTTGCGAGACTATCCACATCATTAAGTGAGGATTTACTCTCACTCGGTAAGTCCTTGCCTAGAGCAGAGGGGGGTGGCCACTCTTTTCCACTTGCACAGCGCGGAAGGCAGTCAGTCGGGCACAGGACAGCTGCACAAACCAGGCCTGAGGAATGGACTCTGGGCCATAGTAACCAGGTCCCTTCCAAACATGCAGGAACGGGTAACTCCTGGTGAAGGTTGCCTCGAGTGAAGGCTTTAAAACTCAAGGATTTAGAAAAGTTTAGATTTAGAGATGACATTTCTTGGAATATTTCTCAAAGGGGAGCCAGTTGTGTGCTCAGCCATGTCTTGGCCCTCAACTGTTATTCCCTCATGAAGTTTGGCCACTATTATCTAGTCACTGTTATTTTGCCATTATTATTCATGCACTGTGATCTCAAGAAATGAAACTCACGTTCCTAAATCAACCACCGAAGAGGCATTGTAGACCTAAGCGCTGCTAAGCTCAAAGAAAGGGAGAGAAAAAGGAGAGCAACTTCTTAAAGTCCTCTATATTTTTCTCTCCAGCTTTATCTTAACATCACAGCTCTTAATTATTTGGGATGAACCATATCATGAATGCTCAGGCCTCTAACATCAGAAAAAGTCAGTGATGAGGTAAATAACTTGCGGAGATGTGGTGACTTAGAAGTAAGCGCAATAGCTCACAACTGCTCAGTCTCCACCCAACTCATGGCTTAAAAGGTTGTCTCACGCTGGCTGGTGACTCAGTTGGTTGGAGCATCCTCCCATGTACCTAAGGGTCACAAGTTCAATCCCCAGTCAGGGCACATACCTGGGATTGCGGATTCAATCCCCAGTCTGGGTCACATATGGGAGGCAACTGATTGATTTTTCTCTCTATATATATGCCCCACCTTCTCTCTCTCTTCCTAAAAAAATAAAATAAAAACATATCCTCCAGTGAGGATTAAAAAAAAAAAAAGATTGTTTCATATTTCGTCACCAGGAGAACAGAACTTGTGATAGTGCCCCCTTAATAGGGAACCTATCATTACTCAGACGCCATATTGAACTGAACTCACATCTCACTGTCATAAATTCCAATGCAGCTCTCAAATCACTCACACAGAGAAAGACACTATGCATTGAAATGCAACCACTTTTTTGCATGTGTGGTAGAACACAGAGGCATTTTGTTTCGCAAGTATAACATGATGGTTTTTATGGGGGAAGTGAAGAATAATTTATCCAGTGGGGGAGGAATGTAATTAGCTTGAATACAGAGCATTGGAATTGGGCCAGGACAATAGCCAAGTTACTGGGGAAAAAAAGCAAAAAAAAATTCCATCTTGGATACCCTAAACTAAAATAAAATAGTGTTCCCCAGTAAAAGCTTGTTTCTCATGGTTGTTTCTCCCCTCGCTCCCCTCGGCCCCCGTCTCAGCAGAAAATATGTGATAAGAAACTAAGGGAACATATAAGAAATAACATTTGCCCAGCATCCACTGCATGCTATACACTGTTTAACATTCTCAGTCTTTTCAATGCTTCTGTGCCCATCTGTTCAGCCAAACTCCCTCCACACCCCTCAAAACGCCTGCCCCTGACCCCCTATTGGGTCTATAAGTGATCCCAGCGATGGCATCTTCAGAAGAATAATCTAGAAAAATACCTGAGCAGATTGGAAACAGGGTTGGGTTGTTGAGCAGAAAATGCCGGTGTCCCTGGCACCTGGATGATAGGTGCAGGGAGCACAGGCTCCGTGGAAGTGTGCCCTGGACCCCACATTCTCCTCAATGTAGGCCCAGAGGCCAGAAGAGGGACATCTAAAATATGAAGCACAGGCAGATCCCCATGTACCTTTCCACTTCCTGCCTCGGTGCAGCGGTTCTCAACCTTCCTAATGCCGCAACCCTTTAATACAGTTCCTCATGTTGTGGTGACCCCCAACCATAAAATTATTGTCGTTGCTACTTCATAACTGTAATTTTGCTACTGTTATGAATCGTCATGTAAACATCTGATATGCTATATGTGTTTTCCGATGGTCGCGACCCACAGGTTGAGAACAACTCCAAGACAGATTTTATTAAAGAAAAATTGAAAGACCAAGACTTGGAATTAGGGGATCCCCGTCTGGACAAAGGTTCCGAGGGAAAAGGGGCTCAGAGGAGCGGAGCCCCGGCCGGAGTGGCAGGGGTGCAGCGGCTCCCCGC
>NW_006383010.1:5231483-5232265 GCF_000327345.1 Myotis davidii | reverse complement strand
CTGGGCACAGGGCAAGGTGTTCATTTGTATTTGCCTTAAGTCAAGTAGCCTTTAGAGTAAGGGAGGTAGAAATTTAGAGTCTTTTCACGACAGAGGAAAGGTGTGTGTGTGTGTGTTTTTAATTGTTTGTTTTCTGATTACAAAATAATCACATATGTCCTTGGGGAATAATTTTGAAAATGTGGAAATTTACATTGAAAAAAATCAACCATAATGCCACCTACCAAGACAATGGCCTTTAGCATTGATTGCACTTTTGCATGTTAAAATCATTACCAGTTGCTCAATTAAAGCTCCTCTTTTTACCTAATATTTAGAGAAGCATTCTCTCATATTATTGAGAATCTCTGCATACGTCAATCTTATTAGCCACATGGTATCCCATTATCTAAATGTACTTGGGTTAACAATTTACTTACCAATTAATTCTATTGTTCTCATAGGGCAGGGGGGCGGCGGGGGGGGAGGCTTTGTTTTTTCCTGTAGTTTATTTTTGTTTTTATATTTGCCTTGGTGCATAATGTTGTATTTATTTTTTATTTTTGCCTTTAATATAATATTAAAATATTAGAATGCATGCACAGAAAATATATTTTAAGAAGTAGATAGTGGGTCAAAGGGGCAGACTATTACTAAGGTTCTAAATTGCTTCCTAAAACTGGATCCTGTTTTAAACCCCATATTCTTATTCCACTTTCCCCCACCAGCACGAAGCACCTCTGTCTGTTTATTTGATAACTGATAAGTAAACATGGCATGTCATTATTATAATCTACATTTGT
>NW_006383010.1:5230373-5231259 GCF_000327345.1 Myotis davidii | reverse complement strand
AGTTAGAAACATCAATCAGCTGCCTCCTGCACACCCCTTACTGGGGATGTGCCCGCAACCAAGGTCCATGCCCTTGACCAGAATCGAACCTCGGACCCTTCAGTCCGCAGGCCGATGCTCTATCCACTGAGCCAAACCAGGTAGGGCTAATTGTTACTATTTTTAAAATTAGAGTTGGAAATGGCCTTTACTTGGTCCACAGGAATGGCAGACTTTTGGTTGCACATCCAACATTTGAAATTGACTTAAAATGATTCCATTTTATAATGGAAAACCCTGTTCTGATACCCCAAAATTCAGTTTCTTAGGAACCACACTGGCTACAGAAATAGCTGGAATTATTGCTTTTCATCTTAGAAACTTATCTCAATTTATCTTTTTATAATTGTGACATTTCCTTTTCATTCCTCTTTCCATTCTCTACAGTGCTGCATGCCATATGCTTGTTTTTCAAAACTCACATCTAATATTTTGACAAGCCTCACTGAGGATTATGCATTTCCATTATGCTCATCCTATTTACAAACAAACAATAAAGAAAACAGGTCTGAGGATTACCGGCCTGGAGGGAGACCCACTGGCGAGAACAGCACCCACATACCAACTTCAGCGGGTGTGGGATTTTGGCCACTGACTTTTTTCCATTCACTTGTGAACAGCAGAAGCAAAAGGAGCTGGTTGGTGGTCTGCGTCCGTCCAGTCAATGCTGGGAAACTGTCAGGATTACAATGCTCCTTTGTTGGTTGGCTTGGCAGCGATGCCAAGGGCTGAATGGGCCACAGAGACTGAACTAGTGATGACGGCTGCTGGGTCCGCTCGAACCACCAGAGCCCTCCCACGGCATCGCCCCGGCCACCCGGGGCTGACAGCATGGATGTGGAGATGC
>NW_006383010.1:5226629-5229936 GCF_000327345.1 Myotis davidii | reverse complement strand
GAAAGCAATTTAAATAAATGGAATTATGCCACATTTCCCACTGGAATGTATTAAAAGATCATTTTATCTGATTGTTAAAATATTTCCTAGCTTTCAACCAGTGATAACTGCATGATAAATATCTATGCGTTTACTTTGTTCTTAAATATTTTCTTTAACTGTTACTATATTTTTAAAATATATTTTATATATTTTTTACAGAGAGGAAGGGAGAAGGATAGAGAGTTAGAAACATCAATCAGCTGCCTCCTGCACACCCCTTACTGGGGATGTGCCCGCAACCAAGGTCCATGCCCTTGACCAGAATCCAACCTGGGACCCTTGATTCCGCAGGCCGACGCTCTATCCACTGAGCCAAACCGGCTAGGGCTTTTCTTCTTTCTTAAATCAATCTATCAATCTAATTCAGCAGCAGGAGCAATCTCATTTGAAACTTGCAAAGAGAAAGCAGGTAAACAGGATAAAAAGAAATCATGAAAATGCTATAGTGTAATGATGTGCTAATCCCTCTACTGAAATTGCCTGCTGGTTGTTGGGGGTGAGAGTAAAGGATTAAAAAATAAACTCAGGAGTGAGTGCAGGGTGGAGGGGGTCAATGAGAAAAAAAGGGAGACATCTGTAATACTTCCAACAATAAAGTAAACAAACAAACAAACAAAAAACTCAGAGCAAAACAGAAAAAGGAGCTCCCCTATGATGACATTCATGGGGAAAATCCGATCTGAGCAATTGAGGGCATAATAAATTTTATATTTGTTTTTGTCACATCAAATATGCCGGAACTCCAATGTTCAGATTTAGATGCAGCCCCCAGTAACAGAGAGAAGGAAACTGAAGATTATGAAGAAGGTAGGACAAAAGATTACTAAACGAAAAATGAGTTGTTTTCTAACAGCTTTCTTCTAACCCAGATTCCTGGTTTTATTTAAGAAGCCATTGCCTTTGAAAACACACAGGGTCTTTTCAATAGCAAAAGATCAAATGATGTTAATCAGGCAGTGGGGCTTAATCCTTTAATGCAGCTGTCTCTTTACATCATAAACATTCCAGCTATATAAACTGGAATGATTTCTACCTCAGCTTCCTTTCTTCTCTCTCTCTCTCTCTTCCCCAACCCCATCCCCCTTTAATCCTAACTTTCGCCAATCAGTACAGAATACGCTTTCTTATCCTTTCTAACCTCGATCAAGGAACAATCTGTTGTGCCTTAGAAGGAAGATAAGAAAATGGGGCAGTAAGCACAGCCACTCTCCCTCCCCCTCTCCACGTCCCTCATACTTCAGGTTGATCATCGTAGTCTATGTTCTGGTGGAAAGACCACATCCACAGGGCACTGCATGTAGCTCAGCTTCTCCCGGCTCCTCCTCAGCTATTGCTTTGGCCCAATGAAACCAATTCCACTTACTACAGATGGAAATGCAATCTTTTCATTAAGAATGCAATCACCATAGTTGAATTCTGAGTGTAGGCATGTTAGAGCCTAAAGAGCAAAGGACTGAGGTGGGCTAAAGGGCATATGACAGTTGTCTTCAGATAGTTGACCTGTCATGCTGTTGCAGTAGGATTGGACTTCTATAAAGATATGGAACCATCAGAGCAGTGATTTCTAACGGGGGGTGTGGTGGTAAAGGGTGTCACTCGGGAACTTCAGGGTACAACCCCTTTGTCTGCTGAGATGCTAATGTGTCTGCAGTGTAGCACCACTGCTATCCAAGGGAGTGGGGCCTATTTTGGGGCATGTTAGAATGGGGGGAAAAATTGAGAGATTTCTCAAATTGGACTATAAATTCCACAAGATCAACTGAGAATATATAATTTCTTCATCTTTTTATTCCTAAGGACTAACAGGGGCTGAGATGTGGCAGATGCTCAAAAATCCTTCCTGAGGTATTATTTTGTTGATGAATTAAAGGGGAAAAAAACTTCAGGGAAGCAAATACCATTTTAATGTAAGTAGAAGGATCTAATAAGCATTGTCCAAAGTGGGTTCCCGTGGGAGACAGTGAGCGCTCCGTGCTTGGAGGAGTTCGAGCGTAAGCTGGGGATTCTGTGGTACACGTGGGAGACTTGAGCAGATCTGTGAGGCTAACGGAGTGGCAGCTAACTTGGCTTCAGGGCCAAGAAAAATTTCACTTTTCTCTTCATGAGTATGAAGGGATTCATTGCTTGAAGGGTGTAAAAAGATGATGCATCCTGAAATATCATCAGCTTAAACCTTGCTTTCTGGAAGTTCTGTGTTAAATTTGAACCACAGTCTATTAAATCTTATTTTAAATGTTGATGTATAGTGGCTTTGCTTTTATTATTATTATTATTATTGAGAATAACGCTTGCATCTTTGAAAGTCTCCAACCACATGGTTTCCCCCCATGTGAAGGCTAATACATATTAGCCCAGAGCTGTGGCTTCTAGGTCCTGAAAACCCAATCTGTTCTATCTGCAGAACCAAAGGTCATACCTAGCTCCTTGTCACATTAATTTGGAGCCCAAATTTTCAAATTAGTTTAAGGATGGTGCATAAGAGAATTCCAACATTTCTGGGAACTTCGGAAGCCTTTTAGGTTTTTCTCCTCCCCCGTTTCCTTCTCCACCTCTGCTCCTCCTTCTCCTTCTTCTTTTAATTCTGAATGAAATTTCTCATCCAAGGGAATGTGGTACTTGATAATCACTTCTTTGATACCCCGGCATTCCACATTCACTTATACTGAACATCTGTGGCCCATTAAAGGAAGTAATAAAGTGGTAAGCCTCATGCCCAACCATCTGGTTTGCTGTGATGATATTTTGGCAAAGAGCGCCCCCTATCAGCAGTAAACCAACCTGACCTCCCTGTGGGCCAGCGTCAGCCAGAGGAGGGGTGCATTACCTATCACTAGCATTTTTTTCCTTTGCCCTGCAATTACCTTTTTGCCAACAATGGCATAGTACCTGAGACTGTACATCATGCCTGTTTTACTGTAAGCACACAGAGGTGGGTGACTCTGGGTTCTGAAAATAAGAGCCAAGTTTTCTGTCAATATTTTCCCCACTATCTATGAACTTAATTTTTGAAGAGAGTAATGGAAAATTCTTAATCTTCTTCTCAGTCTGGACCATTCTTAAACGTTTTGGATCTTTTACTGAATAAAACATGTCTCCAAACTTTGCTCAGATTAACAATTATTCTCCAGCTTTTTAGGGGTCTTAGATATCTTCTAGGCACTTCCTGTTACAGGTGAGGAACCTGGGGTCCAGTGATGACATTTACCTCTCCAGGTGACTCCACCTCCACTGACTGCTACCCTCAGGCCCTATCCTTTGGCCTACC
>NW_006383010.1:5225716-5226526 GCF_000327345.1 Myotis davidii | reverse complement strand
CTCACTATCGCCCTAGCCGCTTTGGCTCGGTGGATAGAGCATCGTCCTGCAGACTGAAGGGTCCCGGGTTCGATTCTGATCAAGGGCACGTACCTCGGTTGCAGGGGAGACTGCTCCCCGGCCCAGGCTTTGCCCGGGGCTCACGCAGGAGGCAACCAATCAATGTGTTTCTCTCACATCGGTGTTTCTGTCTTTCTCTTTTTCTTCCACTCTCTCTGAAAATCAGTGGAAAAAAATATCCTCGGGTGAGGATTAAAAAGACACACACAAAAACAAAACTCATTGTGATATCTTAGGCTGTATCTGAACAGAACTTTTATCTTTATGTTTTTATTATGTCCTGCTTGTGCTGATAAAATACAAATCTCTCTTCATAACACAAAAAATAGATGTTGATTCTAAATAAAGTTATATCATTTACTCTCTCTCTCTCTCTCTCTCTCTCTCTCTCAAATCATTCATGTAAATTTTTTGGAAAGGTATTTTATATTCTTCTTCCCTTGTAGGGAGTTTTAAGTGATTTAAAATGTTAGTCAGTTAGTACCTGTATGTATTATTTGATGATCATATAGTTCTTCCTAAACAGCATGCTTGACTTTTAACAGAGACTTTTGGGGATAATGTAGTCTGAGTGCCAATGGAGGAAAGTTTACCTTATCATATATTATTTACTACAGAGGGGTGTTTCTATTGCAGGAGAAAGCCAATGGGCTAAGAATGAGAACTTTGGATTCAAGTACAGTGTCTTCCACTTAGTAGCTCTCTGACCAAACTCCCCTGGCAGAGGTGTGTGTGTGTGTGTGTATGTGT
>NW_006383010.1:5223745-5225684 GCF_000327345.1 Myotis davidii | reverse complement strand
GTGTGTGTGTGTGTGTGTGTGTGTGTGTGTGTGTGTGTGTGTGTGTGTGAGAGAGAGAGAGAGAGAGAGAGAGAGAGAGAGAGAGAGATCAGGGGAGGGAGTAGTAAGAAAATCTAAACTGCCTTTCTCATGGGATTGTTGCTAGCATCAAATCCAGTAACATAATTGTAAGTTCTTTGAAACTTATAAACAAATTTAAGTTAGTATTACGATAGCCAGAGCATTTGCTTGCTGCCAGGTAGCATGCTAAATGGGCCCAGGGTGGTTAAAGGTTGAAAGCTAGGCTCTCTGACCTGTCCACTTGGATGGAATCCCAGCTTCACCACTTGCTAGCCGTGTGCCCTCTGGAGAGTTACTGAACTTGTCTAAGCTCGACTTCCCGAGGGGATACCAATTCAGTGCAGTTTGTATCGGGTTGTGTTAAGATTAAGTACAGTAGTGAATGCAGGGCCCCCAGTGGGATGGCCAGCCCACAGCAAAAAACGTTAGTTTATCTTCGTATTAGGAGGTTCCTGCTGTTCGTATGGCTCCCTGGAGCAAATCACCTGGGAGAGTTGAGCTTCTTAGCCCTTAAAATCGTTTACTGAGGTTACCTATGTATAAAGCTCTAGCTAAGACATCACCTCGAAGGACATGGAGACATTTCTGGACTCGTGAAACAAAATCATCGACAGTAAGGAGTCACGAGTTCGAGGGTAAACCCAAGAATATCTGCTTTTCCTCTGCCCTCTTTACGCTCATCTTAAGAACTAGAGCTGTCTCTTATTGGGAAAATTTTACCCTGAGTGAAGAAATGACTACCTAGTGTCCCCAATAACCTCAGACCCTGTATAAATGTTATGGACTTACAAATAAGTCACATACATAAAAACATATATATATGTTTTTCCTTTATTTACAAATAATTTGTACTCTGATTCCTCTATTTTTACTCTATTTACTTTTAGATTGTGACCTTCACAAAAGCTGGACTTTTTGGTTTGTTTTTCTCACTATGCCCAATATTCAAGTTCCATGAATGTTCCAAAGAAATCTAATGCCTTGGATTCATGTTGTGCCTCTGTTACCTACGTGTTGGCTATTCTGGGGAAAGTTGCTTCAATTCTCTGAACCTCAGTTTCCTTGCTCATACAATGAAAGCTATCTTTCAGAGTCCCCATGGGACTTGGAAGTAATACCTGGAAAACCCTTAACACATACAGGTACTCAATAAAAGGTCACTATCAGTATTTCTCTCCTTTAAGCTGTCTCTTGTTGATTATTACCGCCATGCTGGCCATCATCTCTATCCCTATCCCGAAGTTCTGGCCCAGATTCCCAAGAACTAAAGATAACACCGGCAAGAAGAAAAACAGAAAAATCCAAGGAAGCGTAGTGAGAGGGAAAAAAGCGTCTGCTAAGCTCAAATCAGCCAACAGAACAATCTTTGTGTTCCCTGGTACAGAAGCCAACAGGCTCAAACTGATGAAAGAGAACACTGATACGATGGTGCCACTTAGTGGTCGTCTCCTAGTACTACAAGCAGCGACTTCGAAAGTGGTGGGAAAGTGATTGCCAGAGGAGCCTCCGATTGTGGTCTTCACTGCAAAGGTGGGAACGCGCTGCTTGTCCCGCATCCTGCTCTCTTCCTGTCCCCAGTGGGGCTGTGGACGCACACTCATGTCTGCTCAGCGTCACTTTACTAGTTTGTTACTTCTATATGAATAGTTAGAGCCTCTTTGTGCTTACAACTTAGCTCATCAGCAATGAGTTAGCAATTAACTAAAATTTTAATCAACCACAAAGTAACGAAGGAGGATGAGATCCTTCTTGACATTTGCAAGTTAAACGTAATCTCCACTCAGGATCCTTCCCCACGTGAGAAGAAGGGAGACAACGCTCACCCTTAATTCTGAATGTTTTATGATAGTGCACCAGACAGTTACTCGCTGACAATTAT
>NW_006383010.1:5218765-5223664 GCF_000327345.1 Myotis davidii | reverse complement strand
GACATTCAGTCCTGAATCCCTGGGAAAGAGAAAATGGGCAGGTTTGATTATTCTTGTATTATTCATTCACGTATGTATAGTAGAATCTATGATAAAAAACTAAAGTTACCAATAGGGGGGAAATCCAATAGTGACGTATAAAGAGACGTGTCCTTTAAGGGTGAGGAAATCTTGTTTTAAACGTTAGGGTTTTAGAATTAGAAGGGACTTTAAAAATTAGATGGCTCGGCTGCTTTTTTTTTTTTTAAATTGGTGGAACTATATTTACCTAACTTATGTTTTTGTGATATTTGTGTTAACCTTGAGTCCCGTGTTAGGTTTTGTTATACCTGGTAGAATGACCTGGCTCTACTAACAAGTTAGGCTGTAAAACACCTTCTACAATGTGTCATTTATTGGGAGAGAGTGGACCTGGGAGAGAATTAGAACCAGCTGAAGGCACACACAGGCCCACTGCTGCTCCTATTTTAAAGGTAGTTTAAAAGCTCGATGGAGAGAGAGAGGAAGAACCAGAAAGTTAGAACAGAGGTTGCTGCTGCTGTGGCTCTGGTTGTAGGTGGTCCTTCCCAGTTCAGACACCACGGGAGGGACCATCCTGGCAATTTGAAACACGTCCTCCTCGGCTCCCTGCCGTCTAGCCACACCTGGGCATGGGGGGAGAAAGGAGCAGGTATGTCCCAATCCTGAAAACCCTTGTTTCGTGGAAATCCAATGGCCCTCAGGCCAATAGCATCTCTTCAGTAGAGTTGGGAAATGTCTTCCAAGTCGACTGGTTTTGTTCATTACATTAAAATTTTTGAGCTCCTGATTTGTGGCAGTCTTCCAACATCCTCTTTATTTTGGGCAAGGTGATTCTGTCCCTGAAATGGGTCTCCTTTCTACATCTCTACCCCACAACCCCCACCCCACTTCACCACCATTTTCTCATCACCATATTCAGGGGAACATCATGCAAGATTCTTGGTTCTAAGGAAAGAAGATGAATCAGACATAGTGGCTACCCTCCAAGAATCTTTCTGTCTGGTATCACCATCATGATAAAACTGCCTGAGAAATATGCCCTGAGCTCAGAAATGTACTTCCAATGAGTTAGAGAGTGCTTCTGCAGCTTCATGTTTGGCCATTTGTTTTTTTACCTTCTAAGGTCAGGTCCTATGAAAAGATAGGAGCAGCCACCAGGAAGGACACTTGGCCTAATTCAAGTGCTGTTTCACTTAGAATGAACCAAAACACACAAAGAACTGAAGTATCCCCAAAGAATACTTTAAATTATATTTTACTAGAGGCACTCGGGGGGAGGAGGGGTTCCTTAGCCCGGCCTGTGCCCTCTCACTGTCTGGGACCCCTCAGGGGATGTCCACCTGCTGGCTTAGGCCCGCTCCCTGGGGGATGGGGCCTAAACTGGCAGTCAGACATCCCTCTGACAGCCCGGGAGCTCTTGGGGGATGTCCACTTGCCAGCGGGGAGCAAGCCTAAGCTGCAGTTGGACAACCTTAATGTTGCTGAGGAGGCAGGAGAGGCTCCCACCACCACCACTGTGCTGGCAGCCATCAGCCTGGCTTGTGGCTGAGCAGAGCTCCCCCTGTGGAATCACACTGACCACCAGGGAGCAGCTCCTGCATTGAGCGTCTGCCCCCTGGCGGTCAGTATGCATCATAGCGGGGGCGCACTGACCACCAGGGGGCATCTCCTGCATTGAGCGTCTGCCCCCTGGTGGTCAGTGTGTGTCATAGTGACCAGTCATTCCCAGTCATTCTGTTGTTAGGGTCAATTTGCATATTATCCTTTTATTATATAGGATAATATATAGTTTCTATAAAGTAAGATGTACTTGATATAGAAAAGGTTTCTGCTCAATTATTCCCTTCCAAGTTTTAAACTAAGATTCCTTGGCAATAGAGCCAAACATTGCTAAATGCTCCCTTGGCGGGGAAAATCACCTGAGCTTGAGAACTGCTGATGCAGACCAACTGTTAATAAAGATATAGCAGCAGAAGCACTATTTCTTCCTGAGATGTCTTAAGACGGGGAGACGGGGGAGAATTTAGATTTTAGTCAGACTTGGTCTTTACTGTTTAGTTAGTTCCTTGAGCATACTCATGAATGTTTTCTGGGCAAGTTTTCTCAGATTAGTCCATTGGTATATATATCCCCTCCTCTAATTCCCCCAATTTTTTGCATGTAATGACAGTTTAAAAAATCTTCACACACAGAATCTCACTTAATACCACAATGAGAAGAGGTGGGTACTGATAAGCAATGATAAGGGTGTCCCAGAGAGAAAGATTTGGAGGAACACAGGCTGGAGCTTTGATGCTGGCACCGCCATTCACTGGTTATGGAAACGGGCCATTTCCTTAGCTTCTGGGCAACTGTTTTCTCATCTGAAATGCGGGATTATTAATATTTCAGAGGGATGTTGGGAGAATTAAAATGAGGTGAGAGATGTAACACTACTTCTCACCAGCAGAGGCTCGTGCAGTTACAGGTTTTGTTGTTGATTTATTTATTTATTTATTTTTTTTACTAGTTTATAACATCAGGACCAAAGCTTTGTGAACTCTACCACAGCTGCACATGGAAGCAAGTTTTCTAGTAGTGGGAGGTTTTGCCCCTTTTCTGCTCAGAGGCCTCTTCAAGGATCTAACAAGCAGAAAAATCCTCATAACTAACACAGTTTTTAGACACTTTTAGAATATTCACAGACACCTCAGAAGTGTATATTGAGTCCAGGTGAAGAATCCCTCTAATGAGAACCCTCTCGTTTCACCTTTTCTTCCAATGGACTCGAGTGAGTTGTTTTCCTTGTGCATTGCTTTAAACTGGCATCCTCCTTCTGTGGAAAGAAATTGGCTTCTGTTTCCCCTTCTGGTTGGCCCACACTATTTCCCTTCTTTTTTAAAAAAAACAAACAAAACACAACTCTTTTCTAGTGGCCCCATCCATTTAAAATGAGTTGCAATACTTATTCCCATTCTCTCTGGAACCATTTGATTTGGGGTTCTGCTTGCCCCACTACAACTCAATCTTCTCTTATTCAGGTCACCAATGACATTGAATTTGCTAAGTCTGGCAGTTAAATCTCAACGCTTATCTGATATGACTTGGTTGACCATATTCCTTCCTGCTTGAAATATTTTCTTCCAGGACACAGTCCTCTTCCTACCTCCCTGGCTTTCTTATTCTTGGTCTCCCAAACTCTAAATGTTGGGTTGCCCCAGGCCTTAGGCCTTAGGTAGCTTTTCTTCTTCACCCATAACTTCTCACCAGGGTCTCATCTAGTTTCATGGTTCTACATACCATCTTGTATGTTGATGACACAAAATTTTTGCCTTTCTCCTGACCTCCAGATTATGTATTTACTAGAGGCCCGATGCACGGAATTTGTGCAAGAGTAGGCCTTCCTTCCCCAGCTGCTGGCACTGGCTTCCCTCCGGCCCTGGCTTTGTCTGGAAGGACGTCCAGAATCACGTCCGGAAGGATGTCCGGTCTAATTAGCATTTTACGCTTTTATTATTATAGACTAGAGGCCCAGTGCATGAAATTCATGCATGGGACGGTGGGTCCCTCAGCCTGGCCTGCACCCTCTCACAGTCCGGGACCCGTTGGGGGATGTCTAACTGCCTCTCGCAATCTGGGACCGCTAGCTCCTAACCACTCGCCTGCCTACCTGATCACCCCTAACCACTCACTACCTGCCTGCCTGATCATCCCTAACCACCTCTGCCTTGGCCCCGCTGCCGTGGCTTTGTCTGAAAAGACGTCCAGAAGGTCATTTGGCTGTCCGGTCTAATTAGCATATTATGCTTTTATTATTATAGATTAGGACCCCCTACTAGGCATCTCCACGTGTCCTAAACATCTGGTTCCTACCCTTCCCCACAACCTACTGTTCCTGCACTTTCTCCAGCTCAGTAAATAGCAACTCCATCCTTTCAGTTGGTCAGGCCTAAATTTGTGGTCTTGACTCCTCTCTTTCTCCCAGACCCTATGTGCAATCTGTCACAAATCCTGTTAGTCCTACCTTCAAGTTGTATCCAGAATTCAACATCTCGGCACCTCTGCTGCTGTCACCCTGGACCAAACCAAAATCATCTCTCCAAAGTAGTATTTCAGTAGTCTCCTAACTGGTCTTCCTACTTCCTGCTTGCCCCATATAGTCTATTCTCCACATGACCCCTCTCCCTGAGTCCTTCAGTATGCTTGTCCACCAAATGCCTTTAAAAATTGTTACCACTGATTGTTGATGGAATTAAGACAATGAGTGAGACAGAGCCTGACCGACTTCTGGTGGTTAGGGGGTTCTTCCGCACTTGAGGTGTTAAGGGACGTTGTGATTTCATCCTGGGATTGTGTTCACTCTATAGGGCACTTACGTTGATCTCCAAACCCTTGGCTACGACTAACCCCAAAGTCCTACCAGTACTTGTCATTACTACTGAGCTTCTCTCCAAAGTACTTTCCTTGTACCTCTGTGCAAATGTTTATCGTTTGCCCACGTTTGAGCAGAGTTCCTTATCTTTTCCCCCCACCAGACTCTGAGTCCCTAAAAGGCAAGATTTTGGTGCAATCTGGCTTAGCCCTCCTCCTCCTCCTCCAAACACGCACCTGTCCTCCCACCCTCACCCGGGGAACTGGGATCCTTTTACAAGTTGGAGGGAGCGCAGGTAAATGGAGTTGAGCAAACAAGTCATGAGCGGCTGGCGTCTGCCCAGCACTGTGCCTGCCGTGGGGGGTGCAAGGCCCGAGGGTCAGCCACCAAAATCCTACGGCTTAGACAGGACAGAGGGGCCTGGGCAAGCCAGGGTGAGAAGGCTGAGGAGGGGAAGAAGAGGAGGAGGCGGGAGGGGGAGAGGTAAGGGGAGGAAGGAGACCGGAGGGGGAGGGGAGAGGAAAGAA